>NC_086448.1:688739086-689039086 GCF_028390025.1 Pseudophryne corroboree
TAAACTCGGTTGAAAGAACTCGTAACCGTATGTATGTATAAAGAAAGAAAAAAAACCCACGGTTAGGTGGTATATACAATTATGGACGGGCTGCCGAGTGCCGACACAGAGGTAGCCACAGCCGTGAACTACGCACTGTACTGTGTCTGCTGCTAATATATAGACTGGTTGATAAAGAGATAGTATACTCGTAACTAGTATGTATGTATAAAGAAAGAAAAAAAAACCACGGTTAGGTGGTATATACAATTATGGACGGGCTGCCCGAGTGCCGACACAGAGGTAGCCACAGCCGTGAACTACCGCACTGTACTGTGTCTGCTGCTAATATATAGACTGGTGATAAAGAGATAGTATACTCGTAACTAGTATGTATGTATAAAGAAGAAAAAAAACCACGGTTAGGTGGTATATACAATTATGGACGGGCTGCCGAGTGCCGACACAGAGGTAGCCACAGCCGTGAACTACCGCACTGTACTGTGTCTGCTGCTAATATATAGACTGGTTGATAAAGAGATAGTATACTCGTAACTAGTATGTATGTATAAAGAAAGAAAAAAAAACCACGGTTAGGTGGTATATACAATTATGGACGGGCTGCCGAGTGCCGACACAGAGGTAGCCACAGCCGTGAACTACCGCACTGTACTGTGTCTGCTGCTAATATATAGACTGGTTGATAAAGAGATAGTATACTCGTAACTAGTATGTATGTATAAAGAAAGAAAAAAAAACCACGGTTAGGTCACTGGTATATACAATTATGGACGGGCTGCCGAGTGCCGACACAGAGGTAGCCACAGCCGTGAACTACCGCACTGTACTGTGTCTGCTGCTAATATATAGACTGGTTGATAAAGAGATAGTATACTCGTAACTAGTATGTATGTATAAAGAAAGAAAAAAAAACCACGGTTAGGTGGTATATACAATTATGGACGGGCTGCCGAGTGCCGACACAGAGGTAGCCACAGCCGTGAACTACCGCACTGTACTGTGTCTGCTGCTAATATATAGACTGGTTGATAAAGAGATAGTATACTCGTAACTAGTATGTATGTATAAAGAAAGAAAAAAAAACCACGGTTAGGTGGTATATACAATTATGGACGGGCTGCGGAGTGCCGACACAGAGGTAGCCACAGCCGTGAACTACCGCACTGTACTGTGTCTGCTGCTAATATATAGACTGGTTGATAAAGAGATAGTATACTCGTAACTAGTATGTATGTATAAAGAAAGAAAAAAAAACCACGGTTAGGTGGTATATACAATTATGGACGGGCTGCCGAGTGCCGACACAGAGGTAGCCACAGCCGTGAACTACCGCACTGTACTGTGTCTGCTGCTAATATATAGACTGGTTGATAAAGAGATAGTATACTCGTAACTAGTATGTATGTATAAAGAAAGAAAAAAAAACCACGGTTAGGTGGTATATACAATTATGGACGGGCTGCCGAGTGCCGACACAGAGGTAGCCACAGCCGTGAACTACCGCACTGTACTGTGTCTGCTGCTAATATATAGACTGGTTGATAAAGAGATAGTATACTCGTAACTAGTATGTATGTATAAAGAAAGAAAAAAAAACCACGGTTAGGTCACTGGTATATACAATTATGGACGGGCTGCCGAGTGCCGACACAGAGGTAGCCACAGTCGTGAACTACCGCACTGTACTGTGTCTGCTGCTAATATATAGACTGGTTGATAAAGAGATAGTATACTCGTAACTAGTATGTATGTATAAAGAAAGAAAAAAAAACCACGGTTAGGTGGTATATACAATTATGGACGGGCTGCCGAGTGCCGACACAGAGGTAGCCACAGCCGTGAACTACCGCACTGTACTGTGTCTGCTGCTAATATATAGACTGGTTGATAAAGAGATAGTATACTCGTAACTAGTATGTATGTATAAAGAAAGAAAAAAAAACCACGGTTAGGTCACTGGTATATACAATTATGGACGGGCTGCCGAGTGCCGACACAGAGGTAGCCACAGCCGTGAACTACCGCACTGTACTGTGTCTGCTGCTAATATATAGACTGGTTGATAAAGAGATAGTATACTCGTAACTAGTATGTATGTATAAAGAAAGAAAAAAAAACCACGGTTAGGTGGTATATACAATTATGGACGGGCTGCCGAGTGCCGACACAGAGGTAGCCACAGCCGTGAACTACCGCACTGTACTGTGTCTGCTGCTAATATATAGACTGGTTGATAAAGAGATAGTATACTCGTAACTAGTATGTATGTATAAAGAAAGAAAAAAAAACCACGGTTAGGGTGGTATATACAATTATGGACGGGCTGCCGAGTGCCGACACAGAGGTAGCCACAGCCGTGAACTACCGCACTGTACTGTGTCTGCTGCTAATATATAGACTGGTTGATAAAGAGATAGTATACTCGTAACTAGTATGTATGTATAAAGAAAGAAAAAAAAACCACGGTTAGGTCACTGGTATATACAATTATGGACGGGCTGCCGAGTGCCGACACAGAGGTAGCCACAGCCGTGAACTACCGCACTGTACTGTGTCTGCTGCTAATATATAGACTGGTTGATAAAGAGATAGTATACTCGTAACTAGTATGTATGTATAAAGAAAGAAAAAAAAACCACGGTTAGGTGGTATATACAATTATGGACGGGCTGCCGAGTGCCGACACAGAGGTAGCCACAGCCGTGAACTACCGCACTGTACTAGCCACAGCCGTGAACTACCGCACTGTACTGTGTCTGCTGCTAATATATAGACTGGTTGATAAAGAGATAGTATACTCGTAACTAGTATGTATGTATAAAGAAAGAAAAAAAAACCACGGTTAGGTCACTGGTATATACAATTATGGACGGGCTGCCGAGTGCCGACACAGAGGTAGCCACAGCCGTGAACTACCGCACTGTACTGTGTCTGCTGCTAATATATAGACTGGTTGATAAAGAGATAGTATACTCGTAACTAGTATGTATGTATAAAGAAAGAAAAAAAAACCACGGTTAGGTGGTATATACAATTATGGACGGGCTGCCGAGTGCCGACACAGAGGTAGCCACAGCCGTGAACTACCGCACTGTACTGTGTCTGCTGCTAATATATAGACTGGTTGATAAAGAGATAGTATACTCGTAACTAGTATGTATGTATAAAGAAAGAAAAAAAAACCACGGTTAGGTCACTGGTATATACAATTATGGACGGGCTGCCGAGTGCCGACACAGAGGTAGCCACAGCCGTGAACTACCGCACTGTACTGTGTCTGCTGCTAATATATAGACTGGTTGATAAAGAGATAGTATACTCGTAACTAGTATGTATGTATAAAGAAAGAAAAAAAAAACACGGTTAGGTGGTATATACAATTATGGACGGGCTGCCGAGTGCCGACACAGAGGTAGCCACAGCCGTGAACTACCGCACTGTACTGTGTCTGCTGCTAATATATAGACTGGTTGATAAAGAGATAGTATACTCGTAACTAGTATGTATGTATAAAGAAAGAAAAAAAAACCACGGTTAGGTGGTATATACAATTATGGACGGGCTGCCGAGTGCCGACACAGAGGTAGCCACAGCCGTGAACTACCGCACTGTACTGTGTCTGCTGCTAATATATAGACTGGTTGATAAAGAGATAGTATACTCGTAACTAGTATGTATGTATAAAGAAAGAAAGAAAAACCACGGTTAGGTGGTATATACAATTATGGACGGGCTGCCGAGTGCCGACACAGAGGTAGCCACAGCCGTGAACTACCGCACTGTACTGTGTCTGCTGCTAATATATAGACTGGTTGATAAAGAGATAGTATACTCGTAACTAGTATGTATGTATAAAGAAAGAAAAAAAAACCACGGTTAGGTCACTGGTATATACAATTATGGACGGGCTGCCGAGTGCCGACACAGAGGTAGCCACAGCCGTGAACTACCGCACTGTACTGTGTCTGCTGCTAATATATAGACTGGTTGATAAAGAGATAGTATACTCGTAACTAGTATGTATGTATAAAGAAAGAAAAAAAAACCACGGTTAGGTGGTATATACAATTATGGACGGGCTGCCGAGTGCCGACACAGAGGTAGCCACAGCCGTGAACTACCGCACTGTACTGTGTCTGCTGCTAATATATAGACTGGTTGATAAAGAGATAGTATACTCGTAACTAGTATGTATGTATAAAGAAAGAAAAAAAAACCACGGTTAGGTCACTGGTATATACAATTATGGACGGGCTGCCGAGTGCCGACACAGAGGTAGCCACAGCCGTGAACTACCGCACTGTACTGTGTCTGCTGCTAATATATAGACTGGTTGATAAAGAGATAGTATACTCGTAACTAGTATGTATGTATAAAGAAAGAAAAAAAAAACACGGTTAGGTGGTATATACAATTATGGACGGGCTGCCGAGTGCCGACACAGAGGTAGCCACAGCCGTGAACTACCGCACTGTACTGTGTCTGCTGCTAATATGTAGACTGGTTGATAAAGAGATAGTATACTCGTAACTAGTATGTATGTATAAAGAAAGAAAAAAAAACCACGGTTAGGTGGTATATACAATTATGGACGGGCTGCCGAGTGCCGACACAGAGGTAGCCACAGCCGTGAACTACCGCACTGTACTGTGTCTGCTGCTAATATATAGACTGGTTGATAAAGAGATAGTATACTCGTAACTAGTATGTATGTATAAAGAAAGAAAAAAAAACCACGGTTAGGTGGTATATACAATTATGGACGGGCTGCCGAGTGCCGACACAGAGGTAGCCACAGCCGTGAACGACCGCACTGTACTGTGTCTGCTGCTAATATATAGACTGGTTGATAAAGAGATAGTATACTCGTAACTAGTATGTATGTATAAAGAAAGAAAAAAAAACCACGGTTAGGTCACTGGTATATACAATTATGGACGGGCTGCCGAGTGCCGACACAGAGGTAGCCACAGCCGTGAACTACCGCACTGTACTGTGTCTGCTGCTAATATATAGACTGGTTGATAAAGAGATAGTATACTCGTAACTAGTATGTATGTATAAAGAAAGAAAAAAAAACCACGGTTAGGTGGTATATACAATTATGGACGGGCTGCCGAGTGCCGACACAGAGGTAGCCACAGCCGTGAACTACCGCACTGTACTGTGTCTGCTGCTAATATATAGACTGGTTGATAAAGAGATAGTATACTCGTAACTAGTATGTATGTATAAAGAAAGAAAAAAAAACCACGGTTAGGTGGTATATACAATTATGGACGGGCTGCCGAGTGCCGACACAGAGGTAGCCACAGCCGTGAACTACCGCACTGTACTGTGTCTGCTGCTAATATATAGACTGGTTGATAAAGAGATAGTATACTCGTAACTAGTATGTATGTATAAAGAAAGAAAAAAAAACCACGGTTAGGTCACTGGTATATACAATTATGGACGGGCTGCCGAGTGCCGACACAGAGGTAGCCACAGCCGTGAACTACCGCACTGTACTGTGTCTGCTGCTAATATATAGACTGGTTGATAAAGAGATAGTATACTCGTAACTAGTATGTATGTATAAAGAAAGAAAAAAAAAACCACGGTTAGGTGGTATATACAATTATGGACGGGCTGCCGAGTGCCGACACAGAGGTAGCCACAGCCGTGAACTACCGCACTGTACTGTGTCTGCTGCTAATATATAGACTGGTTGATAAAGAGATAGTATACTCGTAACTAGTATGTATGTATAAAGAAAGAAAAAAAAACCACGGTTAGGTCACTGGTATATACAATTATGGACGGGCTGCCGAGTGCCGACACAGAGGTAGCCACAGCCGTGAACTACCGCACTGTACTGTGTCTGCTGCTAATATATAGACTGGTTGATAAAGAGATAGTATACTCGTAACTAGTATGTATGTATAAAGAAAGAAAAAAAAACCACGGTTAGGTGGTATATACAATTATGGACGGGCTGCCGAGTGCCGACACAGAGGTAGCCACAGCCGTGAACTACCGCACTGTACTGTGTCTGCTGCTAATATATAGACTGGTTGATAAAGAGATAGTATACTCGTAACTAGTATGTATGTATAAAGAAAGAAAAAAAAACCACGGTTAGGTCACTGGTATATACAATTATGGACGGGCTGCCGAGTGCCGACACAGAGGTAGCCACAGCCGTGAACTACCGCACTGTACTGTGTCTGCTGCTAATATATAGACTGGTTGATAAAGAGATAGTATACTCGTAACTAGTATGTATGTATAAAGAAAGAAAAAAAAACCACGGTTAGGTGGTATATACAATTATGGACGGGCTGCCGAGTGCCGACACAGAGGTAGCCACAGCCGTGAACTACCGCACTGTACTGTGTCTGCTGCTAATATATAGACTGGTTGATAAAGAGATAGTATACTCGTAACTAGTATGTATGTATAAAGAAAGAAAAAAAAACCACGGTTAGGTCACTGGTATATACAATTATGGACGGGCTGCCGAGTGCCGACACAGAGGTAGCCACAGCCGTGAACTACCGCACTGTACTGTGTCTGCTGCTAATATATAGACTGGTTGATAAAGAGATAGTATACTCGTAACTAGTATGTATGTATAAAGAAAGAAAGAAAAACCACGGTTAGGTGGTATATACAATTATGGACGGGCTGCCGAGTGCCGACACAGAGGTAGCCACAGCCGTGAACTACCGCACTGTACTGTGTCTGCTGCTAATATATAGACTGGTTGATAAAGAGATAGTATACTCGTAACTAGTATGTATGTATAAAGAAAGAAAAAAAAACCACGGTTAGGTCACTGGTATATACAATTATGGACGGGCTGCCGAGTGCCGACACAGAGGTAGCCACAGCCGTGAACTACCGCACTGTACTGTGTCTGCTGCTAATATATAGACTGGTTGATAAAGAGATAGTATACTCGTAACTAGTATGTATGTATAAAGAAAGAAAAAAAAACCACGGTTAGGTGGTATATACAATTATGGACGGGCTGCCGAGTGCCGACACAGAGGTAGCCACAGCCGTGAACTACCGCACTGTACTGTGTCTGCTGCTAATATATAGACTGGTTGATAAAGAGATAGTATACTCGTAACTAGTATGTATGTATAAAGAAAGAAAAAAAAACCACGGTTAGGTCACTGGTATATACAATTATGGACGGGCTGCCGAGTGCCGACACAGAGGTAGCCACAGCCGTGAACTACCGCACTGTACTGTGTCTGCTGCTAATATATAGACTGGTTGATAAAGAGATAGTATACTCATAACTAGTATGTATGTATAAAGAAAGAAAAAAAAAACACGGTTAGGTGGTATATACAATTATGGACGGGCTGCCGAGTGCCGACACAGAGGTAGCCACAGCCGTGAACTACCGCACTGTACTGTGTCTGCTGCTAATATATAGACTGGTTGATAAAGAGATAGTATACTCGTAACTAGTATGTATGTATAAAGAAAGAAAAAAAAACCACGGTTAGGTGGTATATACAATTATGGACGGGCTGCCGAGTGCCGACACAGAGGTAGCCACAGCCGTGAACTACCGCACTGTACTGTGTCTGCTGCTAATATATAGACTGGTTGATAAAGAGATAGTATACTCGTAACTAGTATGTATGTATAAAGAAAGAAAAAAAAAACACGGTTAGGTGGTATATACAATTATGGACGGGCTGCCGAGTGCCGACACAGAGGTAGCCACAGCCGTGAACGACCGCACTGTACTGTGTCTGCTGCTAATATATAGACTGGTTGATAAAGAGATAGTATACTCGTAACTAGTATGTATGTATAAAGAAAGAAAAAAAAAACCACGGTTAGGTCACTGGTATATACAATTATGGACGGGCTGCCGAGTGCCGACACAGAGGTAGCCACAGCCGTGAACTACCGCACTGTACTGTGTCTGCTGCTAATATATAGACTGGTTGATAAAGAGATAGTATACTCGTAACTAGTATGTATGTATAAAGAAAGAAAAAAAAACCACGGTTAGGTGGTATATACAATTATGGACGGGCTGCCGAGTGCCGACACAGAGGTAGCCACAGCCGTGAACTACCGCACTGTACTGTGTCTGCTGCTAATATAGACTGGTTGATAAAGAGATAGTATACTACTAATATTATATACTGGTGGTCAGGTCACTGGTCACTAGTCACACTGGCAGTGGCACTCCTGCAGCAAAAGTGTGCACTGTTTAATTTTAATATAATATTATGTACTCCTGGCTCCTGCTATAACCTATAACTGGCACTGCAGTAGTGCTCCCCAGTCTCCCCCACAATTATAAGCTGTGTGAGCTGAGCAGTCAGACAGATATATAATATATATAGATGATGCAGCACACTGGCCTGAGCCTGAGCAGTGCACACAGATATGGTATGTGACTGAGTCACTGTGTGCTGTGTATCGCTTTTTTCAGGCAGAGAACGGATTATAAATAAAAGTGGTGGTCACTGGTCACTATCAGCAAAACTCTGCACTGTACACTACTGAGTACTCCTAATGCTCCCCAAAATTAGTAAATCAAGTGTCTCTCTAATCTATTCTAATTCTAAACGGAGAGGACGCCAGCCACGTCCTCTCCCTATCAATCTCAATGCACGTGTGAAAATGGCGGCGACGCGCGGCTCCTTATATAGAATCCGAGTCTCGCGATAGAATCCGAGCCTCGCGAGAATCCGACAGCGTCATGATGACGTTCGGGCGCGCTCGGGTTAACCGAGCAAGGCGGGAAGATCCGAGTCGCTCGGACCCGTGAAAAAAAACATGAAGTTCTGGCGGGTTCGGATTCAGAGAAACCGAACCCGCTCATCTCTATATATAAGCAGTACGGTAGGCCACGGCTGTACCTACCTCTGTGTCGTCAGTGCACTCGTCGTCCATAAGTAATATAATACTATACTATCCATCCATCTACATTGTATACCTACCTGTGGTGGGTTTTTTTTTCTTCATACTAGTTTGTTTAGCAGTCTGCTGACAGTGTCCACCAGGTCCGTTATATACAGTATATTATATATATAAGTAGTACGGTAGGCCACGGCTGTACCTACCTCTGTGTCGTCAGTGCACTCGTCGTCCATAAGTAATATAATACTATACTTACTATCCATCCATCTACATTGTACAACTACCTGTGGTTTTTTTTTTTTCTTCAAACTAGTTTAGCAGTCTGCTGACAGTGTCCACCATGTCCATTATATACAGTATATTATATATATAAGCAGTACGGTAGGCCACGGCTGTACCTACCTCTGTGTCATCAGTGCACTCGTCGTCCATAAGTAATATAATACTATACTTACAATCCATCCATCTACATTGTATACCTACCTGTGGTGGTTTTTTTTTTCTTCATACTAGTTTAGCAGTCTGCTGACAGTGTCCACCAGGTCCGTTATATACAGTATATTATATATATAAGCAGTACGGTAGGCCACGGCTGTACCTACCTCTGTGTCGTCAGTGCACTCGTCGTCCATAAGTAATATAATACTATACTTACTATCCATCCATCTACATTGTACAACTACCTGTGTTTTTTTTTTTTTTCTTCAAACTAGTTTAGCAGTCTGCTGACAGTGTCCACCATGTCCATTATATACAGTATATTATATATATAAGCAGTACGGTAGGCCACGGCTGTACCTACCTCTGTGTCATCAGTGCAATCGTCGTCCATAAGTAATATAATACTATACTTACTATCCATCCATCTACATTGTATACCTACCTGTGGTGGTTTTTTTTTTCTTTATACTAGTTTAGCAGTCTGCTGACAGTGTCCACCAGGTCCATTATATACAGTATATTATATATATATATAAGCAGTACGGTAGGCCACGGCTGTACCTACCTCTGTGTCGTCAGTGCACTCGTCGTCCATAAGTAATATAATACTATACTATCCATCCATCTACATTGTATACCTACCTGTGGTGGGTTTTTTTTTTCTTCATACTAGTTTGTTTAGCAGTCTGCTGACAGTGTCCACCAGGTCCGTTATATACAGTATATTATATATATAAGTAGTACGGTAGGCCACGGCTGTACCTACCTCTGTGTCGTCAGTGCACTCGTCGTCCATAAGTAATATAATACTATACTTACTATCCATCCATCTACATTGTACACCTTCCTGTGGTGGTTTTTTTTTCCCTTCATACTAGTTTAGCAGTCTGCTTACAGTGTCCACCAGGTCCGTTATATACAGTATATTATATATATAAGCAGTACGGTAGGCCACGGCTGTACCTACCTCTGTGTTGTCAGTGCACTCGTCGTCCATGAGTAATATAATACTATACTATCCATCCATCTACATTGTATACCTACCTGTGGTGGGTTTTTTTTTCTTCATACTAGTTAAGCAGTCTGCTGACAGTGTCCACCAGGTCCGTTATATACAGTATATTATATATATAAGCAGTACGGTAGGCCACGGCTGTACCTACCTCTGTGTCGTCAGTGCACTCGTCGTCCATAAGTAATATAATACTATACTATCCATCCATCTACATTGTATACCTACCTGTGGTGGTTTTTTTTTTCTTCATACTAGTTTAGCAGTCTGCTGACAGTGTCCACCAGGTCCGTTATATACAGTATATTATATATATAAGCAGTACGGTAGGCCACTGCTGTACCTACCTCTGTGTCGTCAGTGCACTCGTCGTCCATAAGTAATATAATACTATACTTACTATCCATCCATCTACATTGTATACCTACCTGTGGTGGGTTTTTTTTCTTCATACTAGTTTAGCAGTCTGCTGACAGTGTCCACCAGGTCCGTTATATACGGTATATTATATATATAAGCAGTACGGTAGGCCACGGCTGTACCTACCTCTGTGTCGTCAGTGCACTCGTCGTCCATAATTAATATAATACTATACTATCCATCCATCTACATTGTATACCTACCTGTGGTGGTTTTTTTTTTTCTTCATACTAGTTTGTTTAGCAGTCTGCTGACAGTGTCCATCAGGTCTGTTATATACAGTATATTATATATATATATAAGCAGTACGGTAGGCCACGGCTGTACCTACCTCTGTGTCGTCAATGTACTCGTCGTCCATAAGTAATATAATACTATACTTACTATCCATCCATCTACATTGTACACCTACCTGTGGTGGGGTTTTTTTCTTCTTCATACTAGTTTAGCAGTCTGCTGACAGTGTCCACCAGTTCCGTTATATACAGTATATTATATATATAAGCAGTACGGTAGGCCACGGCTGTACCTACCTCTGTGTCGTCAGTGCACTCGTCGTCCATGAGTAATATAATACTATACTATCCATCCATCTACATTGTATACCTACCTGTGGTGGTTTTTTTTTTTCTTCATACTAGTTTAGCAGTCTGCTGACAGTGTCCACCAGGTCCGTTATATACAGTATATTATATATATAAGCAGTACGGTAGGCCACGGCTGTACCTACCTCTGTGTCATCAGTGCACTCGTCGTCCATAAGTAATATAATACTATACTTACTATCCATCCATCTACATTGTATACCTACCTGTGGTGTGTTTTTTTTTCTTCATACTAGTTTAGCAGTCTGCTGACAGTGTCCACCAGGTCCATTATATACAGTATATTATATATATATAAGCAGTACGGTAGGCCACGGCTGTACCTACCTCTGTGTCGTCAGTGCACTCGTCGTCCATAAGTAATATAATACTATACTATCCATCCATCTACATTGTATACCTACCTGTGGTGGGGGTTTTTTTCTTCATACTAGTTTGTTTAGCAGTCTGCTGACAGTGTCCACCAGGTCCGTTATATACAGTATATTATATATATAAGCAGTACGGTAGGCCACGGCTGTACCTACCTCTGTGTCGTCAGTGCACTCGTCGTCCATAAGTAATATAATACTATACTTACTATCCATCCATCTACATTGTATACCTACCTGTGGTGGTTTTTTTTTTCTTCATACTAGTTTAGCAGTCTGCTGACAGTGTCCACCAGGTCCGTTATATACAGTATATTATATATATAAGCAGTACGGTAGGCCACGGCTGTACCTACCTCTGTGTCGTCAGTGCACTCGTCGTCCATAAGTAATATAATACTATACTTACTATCCATCCATCTACATTGTACAACTACCTGTGTTTTTTTTTTTTCTTCAAACTAGTTTAGCAGTCTGCTGACAGTGTCCACCATGTCCGTTATATACAGTATATTATATATATAAGCAGTACGGTAGGCCACGGCTGTACCTACCTCTGTGTCATCAGTGCACTCGTCGTCCATAAGTAATATAATACTATACTTACTATCCATCCATCTACATTGTATACCTACCTGTGGTGGGTTTTTTTTTCTTCATACTAGTTTAGCAGTCTGCTGACAGTGTCCACCAGGTCCATTATATACAGTATATTATATATATATAAGCAGTACGGTAGGCCACGGCTGTACCTACCTCTGTGTCGTCAGTGCACTCGTCGTCCATAAGTAATATAATACTATACTATCCATCCATCTACATTGTATACCTACCTGTGGTGGGTTTTTTTTTCTTCATACTAGTTTGTTTAGCAGTCTGCTGACAGTGTCCACCAGGTCCGTTATATACAGTATATTATATATATAAGTAGTACGGTAGGCCACGGCTGTACCTACCTCTGTGTCGTCAGTGCACTCGTCGTCCATAAGTAATATAATACTATACTTACTATCCATCCATCTACATTGTATACCTACCTGTGGTGGTTTTTTATTTCTTCATACTAGTTTAGCAGTCTGCTGACAGTGTCCACCAGGTCCGTTATATACAGTATATTATATATATAAGCAGTACGGTAGGCCACGGCTGTACCTACCTCTGTGTCGTCAGTGCACTCGTCGTCCATAAGTAATATAATACTATACTTACTATCCATCCATCTACATTGTATACCTACCTGTGGTGGTTTTTTTTTCTTCATACTAGTTTAGCAGTCTGCTGACAGTGTCCACCAGGTCCGTTATATACGGTATATTATATATATAAGCAGTACGGTAGGCCACTGCTGTACCTACCTCTGTGTCGTCAGTGCACTCGTCGTCCATAATTAATATAATACTATACTATCCATCCATCTACATTGTATACCTACCTGTGGTGGGTTTTTTTTTTCTTCATACTAGTTTGTTTAGCAGTCTGCTGACAGTGTCCATCAGGTATGTTATATACAGTATATTATATATATAAGCAGTACGGTAGGCCATGGCTGTACCTACCTCTGTGTCGTCAGTGTACTCGTCGTCCATAAGTAATATAATACTATACTTACTATCCATCCATCTACATTGTACACCTACCTGTGGTGGGTTTTTTTTCTTCTTCATACTAGTTTAGCAGTCTGCTGACAGTGTCCACCAGGTCCGTTATATACAGTATATTATATATATAAGCAGTACGGTAGGCCACGGCTGTACCTACCTCTGTGTCATCAGTGCACTCGTCGTCCATGAGTAATATAATACTATACTATCCATCCATCTACATTGTATACCTACCTGTGGTGGGGTTTTTTTTTCTTCATACTAGTTTAGCAGTCTGCTGACAGTGTCCACCAGGTCCGTTATATACAGTATATTATATATATAAGCAGTACGGTAGGCCTCGGCTGTACCTACCTCTGTGTCATCAGTGCACTCGTCGTCCATAAGTAATATAATACTATATTTACTATCCATCCATCTACATTGTATACCTACCTGTGGTGGGTTTTTTTTTCTTCATACTAGTTTAGCAGTCTGCTGACAGTGTCCACCAGGTCCATTATATACAGTATATTATATATATATAAGCAGTACGGTAGGCCACGGCTGTACCTACCTCTGTGTCGTCAGTGCACTCGTCGTCCATAAGTAATATAATACTATACTATCCATCCATCTACATTGTATACCTACCTGTGGTGGGTTTTTTTTTCTTCATACTAGTTTGTTTAGCAGTCTGCTGACAGTGTCCACCAGGTCCGTTATATACAGTATATTATATATATAAGTAGTACGGTAGGCCACGGCTGTACCTACCTCTGTGTCGTCAGTGCACTCGTCGTCCATAAGTAATATAATACTATACTTACTATCCATCCATCTACATTGTATACCTACCTGTGGTTGTTTTTTTTTTCTTCATACTAGTTTAGCAGTCTGCTGACAGTGTCCACCAGGCCCATTATATACAGTATATTATATATATAAGCAGTACGGTAGGCCACGGCTGTACCTACCTCTGTGTCGTCAGTGCACTCGTCGTCCATAAGTAATATAATACTATACTTACTATCCATCCATCTACATTGTACAACTACCTGTGGTTTTTTTTTTTCTTCAAACTAGTTTAGCAGTCTGCTGACAGTGTCCACCATGTCCGTTATATACAGTATATTATATATATAAGCAGTACGGTAGGCCACGGCTGTTCCTACCTCTGTGTCATCAGTGCACTCGTCGTCCATAAGTAATATAATACTATACTTACTATCCATCCATCTACATTGTATACCTACCTGTGGTGGGTTTTTTTTTCTTCATACTAGTTTAGCAGTCTGCTGACAGTGTCCACCCGGTCCATTATATACAGTATATTATATATATATAAGCAGTACGGTAGGCCACGGCTGTACCTACCTCTGTGTCGTCAGTGCACTCGTCGTCCATAAGTAATATAATACTATACTATCCATCCATCTACATTGTATACCTACCTGTGGTGGGTTTTTTTTCTTCATACTAGTTTGTTTATCAGTCTGCTGACAGTGTCCACCAGGTCCGTTATATACAGTATATTATATATATAAGTAGTACGGTAGGCCACGGCTGTACCTACCTCTGTGTCGTCAGTGCACTCGTCGTCCATAAGTAATATAATACTATACTTACTATCCATCCATCTACATTGTATACCTACCTGTGGTGGTTTTTTTTTTCTTCATACTAGTTTAGCAGTCTGCTGACAGTGTCCACCAGGTCCGTTATATACAGTATATTATATATATAAGCAGTACGGTAGGCCACGGCTGTACCTACCTCTGTGTCGTCAGTGCACTCGTCGTCCATAAGTAATATAATACTATACTTACTATCCATCCATCTACATTGTATAACTACCTGTGGTTTTTTTTTTTCTTCAAACTAGTTTAGCAGTCTGCTGACAGTGTCCACCATGTCCGTTATATACAGTATATTATATATATAAGCAGTACGGTAGGCCACGGCTGTACCTACCTCTGTGTCGTCAGTGCACTCATCGTCCATAAGTAATATAATACTATACTTACTATCCATCCATCTACATTGTACACCTACCTGTGGTGGTTTTTTTTTTCCTTCATACTAGTTTAGCAGTCTGCTGACAGTGTACACCAGGTCCGTTATATACAGTATATTATATATATAAGCAGTACGGTAGGCCACGGCTGTACCTACCTCTGTGTCGTCAGTGCACTCGTCGTCCATAAGTAATATAATACTATACTATCCATCCATCTACATTGTATACCTACCTGTGGTGGGTTTTGTTTTCTTCATACTAGTTTAGCAGTCTACTGACAGTGTCCACCAGGTCCGTTATATACAGTATATTATATATATAAGCAGTACGGTAGGCCACGGCTGTACCTACCTCTGTGTCGTCAGTGTACTCGTCGTCCATAAGTAATATAATACTATACTTACTATCCATCCATCTACATTGTACACCTACCTGTGGTGGGTTTTTTTTCTTCTTCATACTAGTTTAGCAGTCTGCTGACAGTGTCCACCAGGTCCGTTATATACAGTATATTATATATATAAGCAGTACGGTAGGCCACGGCTGTACCTACCTCTGTGTCGTCAGTGCACTCGTCGTCCATAAGTAATATAATACTATACTATCCATCCATCTACATTGTATACCTACCTGTGGTGGGTTTTTTTTTCTTCATACTAGTTTAGCAGTCTGCTGACAGTGTCCACCAGGTCCGTTATATACAGTATATTATATATATAAGCAGTACGGTAGGCCACGGCTGTACCTACCTCTGTGTCGTCAGTGCACTCGTCGTCCATAAGTAATATAATACTATACTATCCATCCATCTACATTGTATACCTACCTGTGGTGGTTTTTTTTTTCTTCATACTAGTTTAGCAGTCTGCTGACAGTGTCCACCAGGTCCGTTATATACAGTATATTATATATATAAGCAGTACGGTAGGCCAAGGCTGTACCTACCTCTGTGTCGTCAGTGCACTCGTCGTCCATAAGTAATATAATACTATACTTACTATCCATCCATCTACATTGTACAACTACCTGTGGTTTTTTTTTTTCTTCAAACTAGTTTAGCAGTCTGCTGACAGTGTCCACCATGTCCGTTATATACAGTATATTATATATATAAGCAGTACGGTAGGCCACGGCTGTACCTACCTCTGTGTCATCAGTGCACTCGTCGTCCATAAGTAATATAATACTATACTTACTATCCATCCATCTACATTGTATACCTACCTGTGGTGGTTTTTTTTTTCTTCATACTAGTTTAGCAGTCTGCTGACAGTGTCCACCAGGTCCATTATATACAGTATATTATATATATATAAGCAGTACGGTAGGCCACGGCTGTACCTACCTCTGTGTCGTCAGTGCACTCGTCGTCCATAAGTAATATAATACTATACTATCCATCCATCTACATTGTATACCTACCTGTGGTGGGTTTTTTTTTCTTCATACTAGTTTGTTTAGCAGTCTGCTGACAGTGTCCACCAGGTCCGTTATATACAGTATATTATATATATAAGTAGTACGGTAGGCCACGGCTGTACCTACCTCTGTGTCGTCAGTGCACTCGTCGTCCATAAGTAATATAATACTATACTTACTATCCATCCATCTACATTGTATACCTACCTGTGGTGGTTTTTTATTTCTTCATACTAGTTTAGCAGTCTGCTGACAGTGTCCACCAGGTCCGTTATATACAGTATATTATATATATAAGCAGTACGGTAGGCCACGGCTGTACCTACCTCTGTGTCGTCAGTGCACTCGTCGTCCATAAGTAATATAATACTATACTTACTATCCATCCATCTACATTGTATACCTACCTGTGGTGGTTTTTTTTTCTTCATACTAGTTTAGCAGTCTGCTGACAGTGTCCACCAGGTCCGTTATATACGGTATATTATATATATAAGCAGTACGGTAGGCCACTGCTGTACCTACCTCTGTGTCGTCAGTGCACTCGTCGTCCATAATTAATATAATACTATACTATCCATCCATCTACATTGTATACCTACCTGTGGTTGGTTTTTTTTTTCTTCATACTAGTTTGTTTAGCAGTCTGCTGACAGTGTCCATCAGGTATGTTATATACAGTATATTATATATATAAGCAGTACGGTAGGCCGCGGCTGTACCTACCTCTGTGTCGTCAGTGTACTCGTCGTCCATAAGTAATATAATACTATACTTACTATCCATCCATCTACATTGTACACCTACCTGTGGTGGTTTTTTTTTCTTCTTCATACTAGTTTAGCAGTCTGCTGACAGTGTCCACCAGGTCCGTTATATACAGTATATTATATATATAAGCAGTACGGTAGGCCACGGCTGTACCTACCTCTGTGTCGTCAGTGCACTCGTCGTCCATGAGTAATATAATACTATACTATCCATCCATCTACATTGTATACCTACCTGTGGTGGGGTTTTTTTTTCTTCATACTAGTTTAGCAGTCTGCTGACAGTGTCCACCAGGTCCGTTATATACAGTATATTATATATATAAGCAGTACGGTAGGCCTCGGCTGTACCTACCTCTGTGTCATCAGTGCACTCGTCGTCCATAAGTAATATAATACTATACTTACTATCCATCCATCTACATTGTATACCTACCTGTGGTGGGTTTTTTTTTCTTCATACTAGTTTAGCAGTCTGCTGACAGTGTCCACCAGGTCCATTATATACAGTATATTATATATATATAAGCAGTACGGTAGGCCACGGCTGTACCTACCTCTGTGTCGTCAGTGCACTCGTCGTCCATAAGTAATATAATACTATACTATCCATCCATCTACATTGTATACCTACCTGTGGTGGGTTTTTTTTTCTTCATACTAGTTTGTTTAGCAGTCTGCTGACAGTGTCCACCAGGTCCGTTATATACAGTATATTATATATATAAGTAGTACGGTAGGCCACGGCTGTACCTACCTCTGTGTCGTCAGTGCACTCGTCGTCCATAAGTAATATAATACTATACTTACTATCCATCCATCTACATTGTATACCTACCTGTGGTTGTTTTTTTTTTCTTCATACTAGTTTAGCAGTCTGCTGACAGTGTCCACCAGGCCCATTATATACAGTATATTATATATATAAGCAGTACGGTAGGCCACGGCTGTACCTACCTCTGTGTCGTCAGTGCACTCGTCGTCCATAAGTAATATAATACTATACTTACTATCCATCCATCTACATTGTACAACTACCTGTGTTTTTTTTTTTTCTTCAAACTAGTTTAGCAGTCTGCTGACAGTGTCCACCATGTCCGTTATATACAGTATATTATATATATAAGCAGTACGGTAGGCCACGGCTGTTCCTACCTCTGTGTCATCAGTGCACTCGTCGTCCATAAGTAATATAATACTATACTTACTATCCATCCATCTACATTGTATACCTACCTGTGGTGGTTTTTTTTTTCTTCATACTAGTTTAGCTGTCTGCTGACAGTGTCCACCCGGTCCATTATATACAGTATATTATATATATATAAGCAGTACGGTAGGCCACGGCTGTACCTACCTCTGTGTCGTCAGTGCACTCGTCGTCCATAAGTAATATAATACTATACTATCCATCCATCTACATTGTATACCTACCTGTGGTGGTTTTTTTTTCTTCATACTAGTTTGTTTAGCAGTCTGCTGACAGTGTCCACCAGGTCCGTTATATACAGTATATTATATATATAAGTAGTACGGTAGGCCACGGCTGTACCTACCTCTGTGTCGTCAGTGCACTCGTCGTCCATAAGTAATATAATACTATACTTACTATCCATCCATCTACATTGTATACCTACCTGTGGTGGGTTTTTTTTTCTTCATACTAGTTTAGCAGTCTGCTGACAGTGTCCACCAGGTCCGTTATATACAGTATATTATATATATAAGCAGTACGGTAGGCCACGGCTGTACCTACCTCTGTGTCATCAGTGCACTCGTCGTCCATAAGTAATATAATACTATACTTACTATCCATCCATCTACATTGTATAACTACCTGTGGTTTTTTTTTTTTCTTCAAACTAGTTTAGCAGTCTGCTGACAGTGTCCACCGTGTCCGTTATATACAGTATATTATATATATAAGCAGTACGGTAGGCCACGGCTGTACCTACCTCTGTGTCGTCAGTGCACTCATCGTCCATAAGTAATATAATACTATACTTACTATCCATCCATCTACATTGTACACCTACCTGTGGTGGGTTTTTTTTTCCTTCATACTAGTTTAGCAGTCTGCTGACAGTGTACACCAGGTCCGTTATATACAGTATATTATATATATAAGCAGTACGGTAGGCCACGGCTGTACCTACCTCTGTGTCGTCAGTGCACTCGTCGTCCATAAGTAATATAATACTATACTATCCATCCATCTACATTGTATACCTACCTGTGGTGGGTTTTGTTTTCTTCATACTAGTTTAGCAGTCTACTGACAGTGTCCACCAGGTCCGTTATATACAGTATATTATATATATAAGCAGTACGGTAGGCCACGGCTGTACCTACCTCTGTGTCATCAGTGCACTCGTCGTCCATAAGTAATATAATACTATACTTACTATCCATCCATCTACATTGTACACCTACCTGTGGTGGGTTTTTTTTCTTCTTCATACTAGTTTAGCAGTCTGCTGACAGTGTCCACCAGGTCCGTTATATACAGTATATTATATATATAAGCAGTACGGTAGGCCACGGCTGTACCTACCTCTGTGTCGTCAGTGCACTCGTCGTCCATAAGTAATATAATACTATACTATCCATCCATCTACATTGTATACCTACCTGTGGTGGGTTTTTTTTTCTTCATACTAGTTTAGCAGTCTGCTGACAGTGTCCACCAGGTCCGTTATATACAGTATATTATATATATAAGCAGTACGGTAGGCCACGGCTGTACCTACCTCTGTGTCGTCAGTGCACTCGTCGTCCATAAGTAATATAATACTATACTATCCATCCATATACATTGTATACCTACCTGTGGTGGGTTTTTTTTTTCTTCACACTAGTTTGTTTAGCAGTCTGCTGACAGTGTCCATCAGGTCTGTTATATACAGTATATTATATATATAAGCAGTACGGTAGGCCACGGCTGTACCTACCTCTGTGTCGTCAGTGTACTCGTCGTCCATAAGTAATATAATACTATACTTACTATCCATCCATCTACATTGTACACCTACCTGTGGTGGGTTTTTTTTCTTCTACATACTAGTTTAGCAGTCTGCTGACAGTGTCCACCAGGTCCGTTATATACAGTATATTATATATATAAGCAGTACGGTAGGCCACGGCTGTACCTACCTCTGTGTCGTCAGTGCACTCGTCGTCCATAAGTAATATAATACTATACTATCCATCCATCTACATTGTATACCTACCTGTGGTGGGGGTTTTTTTCTTCATACTAGTTTAGCAGTCTGCTGACAGTGTCCACCAGGTCCGTTATATACAGTATATTATATATATAAGCAGTACGGTAGGCCACGGCTGTACCTACCTCTGTGTCGTCAGTGCACTCGTCGTCCATAAGTAATATAATACTATACTTACTATCCATCCATCTACATTGTATACCTACCTGTGGTGTTTTTTTTTTTCTTCATACTAGTTTAGCAGTCTGCTGACAGTGTCCACCAGGTCCGTTATATACAGTATATTATATATATAAGCAGTACGGTAGGCCACGGCTGTACCTACCTCTGTGTCGTCAGTGCACTCGTCGTCCATAAGTAATATAATACTATACTATCCATCCATCTACATTGTATACCTACCTGTGGTGGGGTTTTTTTTTCTTCATACTAGTTTGTTTAGCAGTCTGCTGACAGTGTCCACCAGGTCCGTTATATACAGTATATTATATATATAAGCAGTACGGTAGGCCACGGCTGTATCTACCTCTGTGTCGTCAGTGCACTCGTCGTCCATAAGTAATATAATACTATACTATCCATCCATCTACATTGTATACCTACCTGTGGTGGGTTTTTTTTCTTCATACTAGTTTAGCAGTCTGCTGACAATGTCCACCAGGTCCGTTATATACAGTATATTATATATATAAGCAGTACGGTAGGCCACGGCTGTACCTACCTCTGTGTCGTCAGTGCACTCGTCGTCCATAAGTAATATAATACTATACTTACTATCCATCCATCTACATTGTATACCTACCTGTGGTGGGTTTTTTTTTCTTCATACTAGTTTAGCAGTCTGCTGACAGTGTCCACCAGGTCCGTTATATACAGTATATTATATATATAAGCAGTACGGTAGGCCACGGCTGTACCTACCTCTGTGTCATCAGTGCACTCGTCGTCCATAAGTAATATAATACTATACTTACTATCCATCCATCTACATTGTATACCTACCTGTGGTGGGTTTTTTTTTTCTTCATACTAGTTTAGCAGTCTGCTGACAGTGTCCACCAGGTCCGTTATATACAGTATATTATATATATAAGAAGTACGGTAGGCCACAGCTGTACCTACCTCTGTGTCGTCAGTGCACTCGTCGTCCATAAGTAATATAATACTATACTTACTATCCATCCATCTACATTGTATACCTACCTGTGGTGGGTTTTTTTTCTTCATACTAGTTTAGCAGTCTGCTGACAGTGTCCACCAGGTCCGTTATATACGGTATATTATATATATAAGCAGTACGGTAGGCCACGGCTGTACCTACCTCTGTGTCGTCAGTGCACTCGTCGTCCATAATTAATATAATACTATACTATCCATCCATATACATTGTATACCTACCTGTGGTGGTTTTTTTTTTTCTTCATACTAGTTTGTTTAGCAGTCTGCTGACAGTGTCCATCAGGTCTGTTATATACAGTATATTATATATATAAGCAGTACGGTAGGCCACGGCTGTACCTACCTCTGTGTCGTCAGTGTACTCGTCGTCCATAAGTAATATAATACTATACTTACTATCCATCCATCTACATTGTACACCTACCTGTGGGGGTTTTTTTTTCTTCTTCATACTAGTTTAGCAGTCTGCTGACAGTGTCCACCAGGTCCGTTATATACAGTATATTATATATATAAGCAGTACGGTAGGCCACGGCTGTACCTACCTCTGTGTCGTCAGTGCACTCGTCGTCCATGAGTAATATAATACTATACTATCCATCCATCTACATTGTATACCTACCTGTGGTGGGGTTTTTTTTTCTACATACTAGTTTAGCAGTCTGCTGACAGTGTCCACCAGGTCCGTTATATACAGTATATTATATATGTAAGCAGTACGGTAGGCCACGGCTGTACCTACCTCTGTGTCGTCAGTGTACTCGTCGTCCATAAGTAATATAATACTATACTATCCATCCATCTACATTGTATACCTACCTGTGGTGGGGTTTTTTTTCTTCATACTAGTTTAGCAGTCTGCTGACAGTGTCCACCAGGTCCGTTATATACAGTATATTATATATATAAGCAGTACGGTAGGCCACGGCTGTACCTACCTCTGTGTCGTCAGTGCACTCGTCGTCCATAAGTAATATAATACTATACTTACTATCCATCCATCTACATTGTATACCTACCTGTGGTGGGTTTTTTTTTTCTTCATACTAGTTTAGCAGTCTGCTGACAGTGTCCACCAGGTCCGTTATATACAGTATATTATATATATAAGCAGTACGGTAGGCCACGGCTGTACCTACCTCTGTGCCGTCAGTGCACTCGTCGTCCATAAGTAATATAATACTATACTATCCATCCATCTACATTGTATACCTACCTGTGGTGGGTTTTTTTTTTCTTCATACTAGTTTGTTTAGCAGTCTGCTGACAGTGTCCACCAGGTCCGTTATATACAGTATATTATATATATAAGCAGTACGGTAGGCCACGGCTGTATCTACCTCTGTGTCGTCAGTGCACTCGTCGTCCATAAGTAATATAATACTATACTATCCATCCATCTACATTGTATACCTACCTGTTGTGGGTTTTTTTTCTTCATACTAGTTTAGCAGTCTGCTGACAATGTCCACCAGGTCCGTTATATACAGTATATTATATATATAAGCAGTACGGTAGGCCACGGCTGTACCTACCTCTGTGTCGTCAGTGCACTCGTCGTCCATAAGTAATATAATACTGTACTTACTATCCATCCATCTACATTGTATACCTACCTGTGGTGGGTTTTTTTTTCTTCATACTAGTTTAGCAGTCTGCTGACAGTGTCCACCAGGTCCGTTATATACAGTATATTATATATATAAGCAGTACGGTAGGCCACGGCTGTACCTACCTCTGTGTCATCAGTGCACTCGTCGTCCATAAGTAATATAATACTATACTTACTATCCATCCATCTACATTGTATACCTACCTGTGGTGGTTTTTTTTTTTCTTCATACTAGTTTAGCAGTCTGCTGACAGTGTCCACCAGGTCCGTTATATACAGTATATTATATATATAAGAAGTACGGTAGGCCACGGCTGTACCTACCTCTGTGTCGTCAGTGCACTCGTCGTCCATAAGTAATATAATACTATACTTACTATCCATCCATCTACATTGTACACCTACCTGTGGTGAGTTTTTTTTTTCTTCATACTAGTTTAGCAGTATGCTGACAGTGTCCACCAGGTCCGTTATATACAGTATATTATATATATAAGCAGTACGGTAGGCCACGGCTGTACCTACCTCTGTGTCGTCAGTGCACTCGTCGTGCATAAGTAATATAATACTATACTATCCATCCATCTACATTGTATACCTACCTGTGGTGTTTTTTTTTCTTCATACTAGTTTAGCAGTCTGCTGACAGTGTCCACCGGGTCCGTTATTATTATACAGTATATTATATATATATATAGCAGTACGGTAGGCCACGGCTGTACCTACCTCTGTGTCGTCAGTCACTCGTCCTCCATAAGTAATATAATACTATACTATCCATCCATCTACATTGTATACCTGTGGCGGCTTTTAGTTGTGCGCATTAAAATATGGAGAACAAAAATGTGGAGGTTAAAAAAATAGGGAAAGATCAAGATCCACTTCCACCTCGTGCTGAAGCTGCTGCCACTAGTCATGGCCGAGACGATGAAATGCCATCAACGTCATCTGCCAAGGCCGATGCCCAATGTCATAGTACAGAGCATGTAAAATACAAAACACAAAAGATCAGTAAAAAAATGACCCAAAAATCAAAATTAAAAGAGTCTGAGGAGAAGCGTAAACTTGCCAATATGCCATTTACGACACGGAGTGGCAAGGAACGGCTGAGGCCCTGGCCTATGTTCATGGCTAGTGGTTCCGCTTCACATGAGGATGGAAGCACTCATCCTCTCACTAGAAAAAAGAAAAGACTTGCGGCAAAAGCACAGCAAAGAACTGTGCGTTCTTCGAAATCCCAAATCCCAAAGGAGAGTCCAATTGTGTCGGTTGCGATGCCTGACCTTCCCAACACTGGACGGGAAGAGCTTGCGCCTTCCACCATTTGCACGCCCCCTGCAAGTGCTGGAAGGAGCACCCGCAGTCCAGTTCCTGATAGTGAAATTGAAGATGTCACTGTTGAAGTACACCAGGATGAGGATATGGGTGTTGCTGGCGCTGGGGAGGAAATTGACAAGGAGGATTCTGATGGTGAGGTGGTTTGTTTAAGTCAGGCACCCGGGGAGACACCTGTTGTCCGTGGGAGGAATATGGCCATTGACATGCCTGGTCAAAATACAAAAAAAATCAGCTCTTCAGTGTGGAATTATTTCAACAGAAATGCGGACAACTGGTGTCAAGCCGTGTGTTGCCTTTGTCAAGCTGTAATAAGTAGGGGTAAGGACGTTAACCACCTCGGAACATCCTCCCTTATACTTCACCTGCAGCGCATTCATAATAAGTCAGTGACAAGTTCAAAAACTTTGGGCGACAGCGGAAGCAGTCCACTGACCAGTAAATCCCTTCCTCTTGTAACCAAGCTCGCGCAAACCACACCACCAACTCCCTCAGTGTCAATTTCCTCCTTACCCAGGAAAGCCAATAGTCCTGCAGGCCATGTCACTGGCAAGTCTGACGAGTCCTCTCCTGCCTGGGATTCCTCCGATGCATCCTTGAGTGTAACGCCTACTGCTGCTGGCGCTGCTGTTGTTGATGCTGGGAGTCGATAGTCATCCCAGAGGGGAAGTCGGAAGACCACTTGTACTACTTCCAGTAAGCAATTGACTGTCCAACAATCCTTTGCGAGGAAGATGAAATATCACAGCAGTCATCCTGTTGCAAAGCGGATAACTGAGGCCTTGACAACTATGTTGGTATTAGACGTGCGTCCAGTATCCGCCGTTAGTTCACAGGGAACTAGACAATTGCTTGAGGTAGTGTGCCCCCGTTACCAAATACCATCTAGGTTCCACTTTTCTAGGCAGGCGATACCGAGAATGTACACGGACGTCAGAAAAAGACTCACCAGTGTCCTAAAAAATGCAGTTGTACCCAATGTCCACTTAACCACGGACATGTGGACAAGTGGAGCAGGGCAGACTCAGGACTACATGACTGTGACAGCCCACTGGGTAGATGTATTGTCTCCCGCTGCAAGAACAGCAGCGGCGGCACCAGTAGCAGCATCTCGCAAACGCCAACTCGTTCCTAGGCAGGCTACGCTTTGTATCACCGCTTTCCAGAATACGCACACAGCTGAAAACCTCTTACGGCAACTGAGGAAGATCATCGCAGAATGGCTTACCCCAATTGGACTCTCCTAGGGATTTGTGGCATCGGACAATGCCAGCAATATTGTGCGTGCATTACATCTGGGCAAATTCCAGCACGTCCCATGTTTTGCACATACCTTGAATTTGGTGGTGCAGAATTATTTAAAAAACGACAGGGGCGTGCAAGAGATGCTGTCGGTGGCCAGAAGAATTGCGGGCCACTTTCGGCGTACAGGCACCGCGTACAGAAGACTGGAGCACCACCAAAAACACCTGAACCTGCCCTGCCATCATCTGAAGCAAGAGGTGGTAACGAGGTGGAATTCAACCCTCTATATGCTTCAGAGGATGGAAGAGCAGCAAAAGGCCATTCAAGCCTATACATCTGCCCACGATATAGGCAAAGGAGGTGGAATGCACCTGTCTCAAGTGCAGTGGAGAATGATTTCAACGTTGTGCAAGGTTCTGCAACCTTTTGAACTTGCCACACGTGAAGTCAGTTCAGACACTGCCAGCCTGAGTCAGGTCATTCCCCTCATCAGGCTTTTGCAGAAGAAGCTGGAGGCATTGAAGGAGGAGCTAAAACAGAGCGATTCCGCCAGGCATGTGGGACTTGTGGATGGAGCCCTTCATTCGCTTAACCAGGATTCACGGGTGGTCAATCTGTTGAAATTAGAGCACTACATTTTGGCCACCGTGCTCGATCCTAGATTTAAAACCTACGTTGGATCTCTCTTTCCGGCAGACACAAGTCTGCAGAGGTTCAAAGACCTGCTGGTGAGAAAATTGTCAAGTCAAGCGGAACGCGACCCGTCAACATCTCCTCCTTCACATTCTCCCGCAACTGGGGGTGCGAGGAAAAGGCTACGAATTCCGAGACCACCCGCTGGCGGTGATGCAGGGCAGTCTGGAGCGACTGCTGATGCTGACATCTGGTCCGGACTGAAGGACCTGCCAACGATTACTGACATGTCGTCTACTGTCACTGCATATGATTCTCTCACCATTGAAAGAATGGTGGAGGATTATATGAGTGACCGCATCCAAGTAGGCACGTCAGACAGTCCGTACGTATACTGGCAGGAAAAAGAGGCAATTTGGAGGCCCTTGCACAAACTGGCTTTATTCTACCTAAGTTGCCCTCCCTCCAGTGTGTACTCCGAAAGAGTGTTTAGTGCCGCCGCTCACCTTGTCAGCAATCGGCGTACGAGGTTACTTCCAGAAAATGTGGAGAAGATGATGTTCATTAAAATGAATTATAATCAATTCCTCCATGGAGACATTCACCAGCAGCAATTGCCTCCAGATAGTACACGGGGACCTGAGATGGTGGATTCCAGTGGGGACTAATTAATAATCTGTGAGGAGGGGGATGTACACAGTGAAAGGGGTGATGAATCGGACGATGATGATGAGGTGGACATCTTGCCTCTGTAGAGCCAGTTTGTGCAAGGAGAGATTGATTGCTTCTTTTTTGGTGGGGGCTCAAACCAACCAGTCATTTCAGTCACAGTCGTGTGGCAGACCCTGTCGCTGAAATGATGGGTTCGTTAAAGTGTGCATGTCCTGTTTTTACAACATAAGGGTTTTTGGGAGGGCCCAAGGACAATTCCATCTTGCACCTCTTTTTTCTTTCATTTTTCTTTGCGTCATGTGCTGTTTGGGGAGTATTTTTTTGAAGGGCCATCCTGCGTGACACTGCAGTGACACTCCTAGATGGGCTAGGTGTTTGTGTCGGCCACTAGGGTCGCTTAGCTTAGTCGTCACACAGCTACCTCATTGCGCCTCTTTTTTTCTTTGCGTCATGTGCTGTTTGGGGAGTATTTTTTGGAAGGGCCATCCTGCCTGACACTGCAGTGCCACTCCTAGATGGGCCAGGTGTTTGTGTCGGCCACTAGGGTCGCTTAGCTTAGTCGTCACACAGCTACCTCATTGCGCCTCTTTTTTTCTTTGCGTCATGTGCTGTTTGGGGAGTATTTTTTGGAAGGGCCATCCTGCCTGACACTGCAGTACCACTCCTAGATGGGCCAGGTGTTTGTGTCGGCCACTAGGGTCGCTTAGCTTAGTCGTCACACAGCTACCTCATTGCGCCTCTTTTTTTCTTTGCGTCATGTGCTGTTTGGGGAGTATTTTTTTGAAGGGCCATCCTGCGTGACACTGCAGTGCCACTCCTAGATGGGCCAGGTGTTTGTGTCGGCCACTAGGGTCGCTTAGCTTAGTCGTCACACAGCTACCTCATTGCGCCTCTTTTTTTCTTTGCGTCATGTGCTGTTGGGGAGTATTTTTTGGAAGGGCCATCCTGCGTGACACTGCAGTGCCACTCCTAGATGGGCCAGGTGTTTGTGTCGCCCACTAGGGTCGCTTAGCTTAGTCGTCACACAGCTACCTCATTGCGCCTCTTTTTTTCTTTGCGTCATGTGCTGTTTGGGGAGTATTTTTTGGAAGGGCCATCCTGCCTGACACTGCAGTGCCACTCCTAGATGGGCCAGGTGTTTGTGTCGGCCACTAGGGTCGCTTAGCTTAGTCGTCACACAGCTACCTCATTGCGCCTCTTTTTTTCTTTGCGTCATGTGCTGTTTGGGGAGTATTTTTTGGAATGGCCATCCTGCGTGACACTGCAGTGCCACTCCTAGATGGGCCAGGTGTTTGTGTCGGCCACTAGGGTCGCTTAGCTTAGTCGTCACACAGCTACCTCATTGCGCCTCTTTTTTTCTTTGCGTCATGTGCTGTTTGGGGAGTATTTTTTGGAAGGGCCATCCTGCCTGACACTGCAGTGCCACTCCTAGATGGGCCAGGTGTTTGTGTCGGCCACTAGGGTCGCTTAGCTTAGTCGTCACACAGCTACCTCATTGCGCCTCTTTTTTTCTTTGCGTCATGTGCTGTTTGGGGAGTATTTTTTTGAAGGGCCATCCTGCCTGACACTGCAGTGCCACTCCAAGATGGGCCAGGTGTTTGTGTCGGCCACTAGGGTCGCTTAGCTTAGTCGTCACACAGCTACCTCATTGCGCCTCTTTTTTTCTTTGCGTCATGTGCTGTTTGGGGAGTATTTTTTTGAAGGGCCATCCTGCGTGACACTGCAGTGCCACTCCTAGATGGGCCAGGTGTTTGTGTCGGCCACTTGTGTCGCTTAGCTTAGCCTTCCAGCAACCTCGGTGCAAATTTTAGGACTAAAAATAATATTGTGAGGTGTGCGGTGTTTAGAATAGACTGGAAATGAGTGTAAATTATGGTTATTGAGGTTAATAATACTATGGGATCAAAATGACCCCCATATTCTATGATTTAAGCTGTTTTTTAGGTTTTTTTGAAAAAAACACCAGAATCCAAAGCACAACCGAATCCGACAAAAAAATTCGGTGAGGTTTTGCCAAAACGCGTTCGAACCCAAAACACGGCCGCGGAACCGAACCCAAAACCAAATCACAAAACCCGAAAAATTTCCGGTGCACATCACTACTGAAAAGCTCCGCCTCCTGTCACTCTGATTGGCCACCCGTCACAGAGAGATAAAAGCATGCCTCAGCCCTCTTGGCACGCCTGCGTTATGTGCACACACAATAAAATTCCAGGCCCAGTCCATCCCTGTATGCATGTGTGTGCTTCATTATACAGGGGATATACAGTATGTTCAAGGATCTCTGCTGTATTACAGGGAATGTGTGGTAAGAAAGTTAGAGTCATTTAAGAAAACTTCAGCACCACATTCATAGATGTTACTTTCACCATTTTAGTTTGCAATCCTTTTTCAAAATTTGGCGAGTATGGTACTTCTGTAACCAACAAAATGACCACTGTACAAATTTTGGAAGTCTTCCTTCTGCAAGATTGGAGACAGCATATTAAACTAATCTTCTTAATCCCTGTAGGAATACAATTAAGGATTTTTGGTTTCAAAGCAGGAAACTATGGATAAAGCCATCTTCGTGAACATTTTCAGGTTAGTAGGTACTATAACACAACCAGAAGGGAGGATTTTCTATTTGCTTTTTTCTTCACATACTGTTTGATTTTCTGAGCATTTTCCATTAAAAATTAATAAAAATAAATAAGAAGAAGAAGAAGAAGAAGAAGAAGAAGAAGAAGAAAAACAATGGCCCTCATTCCGAGTTGTTCGCTCTGTAATTTTCTTCGCATCGCAGCAATTTTCCGCTAATTGCGCATGCGCAAAGTTCGCACTGCGACTGCGCCAAGTAAATTTGCTAAGCAGTTTGGTATTTTACTCACGGCATTACGAGGTTTTTTCATCGTTCTGGTGATCGGAGTGTGATTGACAGGAAGTGGGTGTTTCTGGGCGGAAACTGGCCGTTTTATGGGAGTGTGTGAAAAAACGCTACAGTTTCTGGGAAAAACGCGGGAGTGGCTGGAGAAACGGGGGAGTGTCTGGGCGAACGCTGGGTGTGTTTGTGACGTCAAACCAGGAACGACAAGCACTGAACTGATCGCGCTGGAAGAGTAAGTCTCGAGCTACTCAGAAACTGCACAGATAAATCTTTTCGCAATATTGCGAATCTTTCGTTCGCAATTTTGCTAAGCTAAGATTCACTCCCAGTAGGCGGCGGCTTAGCGTGTGCAATGCTGCTAAAAGCAGCTTGCGAGCGAACAACTCGGAATGAGGGCCACAGTAAGCACATATACACAGTCAATTGCAAAAAGTAGTACAATTCATGTAATTACTATAAACTATTGTATGCGGATAGGCTACACAGGACACATAGGCAAACGCAGACTCCCCCCCCCCCCCTCCCAGCTCGTATGTTGACAAAAGCAGTAGTATATAATACATTACTGGAGCTGCCACCATAACATGCAGTTTAAGGAACAAAGTAGAGCTGCTGAACATGCCCAGTGGTAGCAGCTTCTCTTACCAAGTTTGCTGTGTGTGGATCTGAGCACTCAATTAGTGCAGTGGACCTGAGAGTAGCTACCAGGAAGAAGGGACAGATGCCTTATCATGAGGTGGGAGAATGTGTACTTAGAATTTACAGTTCTGTCTTCTACTGGTTCTGTTATTTTTGTGTATTTTGTTATTATGGGATGTTTAATATTTTCCTGACCACTTATGTTATTTATATTAGTTAAATATGTTTTATACAGCCTATACCATAGACCCTCTATAGTGTTAATTATTAATACTGTATTCCATTCACTGTCCAGTGTATAAAAAGACCAATGTGTATATACTGTTAAGTTCGTTTAACTTACAAGAAAAAGCAGTACCTTGTCACACTAGGGTTCGAGCCACTGCGGCCGCTAAACATATGCATATAACCGCTAAAGTATGTATACACGTTGTGTATACGTGCCGACACGTTGGGGGTCATTACGAGTTGTTCGCTCGTTATCTGCTTTTAGCAGCATTGCACACGCTAAGCCTATGCCTACTGGGAGTGTATCTTAGCTTAGCAGATTTGCTAACGAAAGCTTCGCTAATTTTCTCGTAACGATTACCCCGCAGTTTCTGAGTAGCTCCAGACTTACTCAGCCATTGCGACCAGCTCAGTCCTTTTCGTTCCTGGTTTGACGTCACAAACACACCCAGCGTTTGCCCAACCACTCCCCCGTTTCTCCAGCCACTCCTGCATTTTGCAACTCGAACGCCTGCGTTTTTCTGCACACTCCCATAAAACGGCCAGTTTCCGCCCAGAAATACCCACTTCCTGTCAATCACACTACGATCAGCAGAGCGATGAAAAAACTTTGTTACGCCGTGAGTAAATTACCAAACTTTTGTGCTAATTTACTTGGTGCAGGCGCTCTGCGTACATTGTGCATGCGCAGTTTGCGTCTAATCGCTCCGTAGCGGAAAAAAAATAACGAGCGAACAACTCGGAATGACCCCCATTATACGCACAATGCAGTGACACTTGTGGCTGAATACACCTTATCCCAAACAAGAATGGAATGCGACACCAGTAGTTAAATGTAATGTTGTGGTCCAATGCATCAACAGTATTTACTCAAAAGATACAGATAAAAGGTACAACAATATTACAGAGAAGAGCTACAACCAATAATACATACGTTTACGCCTGCGCTCCTGGATCCAGGACTCAGTCAGTCTTAGCAAGGTGACCTTCAGAGAAAATAGACTGAGCCTGGTCAGGAGGCCTCTCTTTTATACAATGTGTCCAAATACAGTACAATGTGAAATGTAAGCTCTTCTTTCATAGGTCAAGGGGCAAGTCATTTACAGTACATGAGGGGTCATAGGTAGGTTTGAATGAATGGGCGATGCTTGGTCCAGGTGTACTTGCAGATGTTCGCCACTGGGTTCCCGCCGAATATCATGAGTACAGTATAATAGCAATTTGTGAACATTCTCTTTCTGCGTGTATCTACATGCAGAAATATGCAGGGATGTGCAGTCAGGGGAGGCAGGGGAGACAGTGCCTCCCCTGTCATAATGACTGAAGTAAAAGCAAAGAAGATATTTATAACACGTTCTGTGTCATAATTATCTTCTTTGCATTTTTCTAATCCTATTTGCTGTGGAATCTGCGGGTGGGAGGCAGCTGAGAGCGCTGCCTCACGCTGACAATGTTAAAGTGTCTGAACGGGGGGGCAGGCAGGGGGCGTGGCCAAACGGAGGGTAGGAAAAGCCCATTAAAAAACGTAGAGTAGAGGCACCAGCAGATCTGCCTCAGTGGCAGGGGCGTGCCTGCATCCCCCCTCAGAGCCCGCCCCTGTCAGTGTGGCAGATTTGATTGGTCAGCACGTCCAGCACTGAGCAGTGACTGTTTCCTGCTGTCACTGTCAGTGCAGAGTCCGTCTCTCTCTCTCTCTGTCTCTCTCTCCCTGTCCATATGCAGCAGAGTCTGCAAAGCAGGGAGGCGCTCTCCCTGCTCTGCTACTCTGCTGGTGTATGTGTGCGCTGCTGTCCCCGCCCCCCACTGGTGAATGTCGCCACAGACCTGCAATATGCCTCGGCTCCAGTAACAGAAGCGATCCCGGAGCCTCAAGAAGCTGATGCTGTGTGTGCCTCCCGTATACAGGTCACATGACTGGTGCTGAGCAGTCATGTGACAAGGAAGTCTCAGCTCTACAGAGATGGTGAGTCCAGCTCCAGCTGTCTATATGGGGGCAGTGTGTGTGTGTGTGTGTGTGTGTGTGTGTGTGTGTGTGTGTGTGTGTGTGTGTGTGTGTGTGTGTTGGAGCTCAGTGTGTATGGGGGCATAGTGTGTGTGTATGGGAACATAGTGAATATATGGGAGCACAATATATATGTGTGTATAGGGCCACAGTGTGTGTGTGTGTGTGTGTGTGTGTGTGTGTGTGTGTGTGTGTGTGTGAGCTGAGTGTGTATGGGGGCACAGTGTGTGTGTGTGTGTGTGTGTGTGTGTGTGTGTGTGTGTGTGTGTGTGAGCTCAGTGTGTGTGTGTGAGCACAGTGTGTATGGGGGCATAGTGTGTGTGTGTATATGGGAACATAGTGAGTATATGGAAGCACAGTATATATGTGTGTATAGGGCCACAGTGTGTGTGTCGGAGCTCAGTGTGTATGGGGGCATAGTGTGTGTGTGTGTGAGCTCAGTGTGTATGGGGGCAAAGTGTGTGTGTGTGTGTGTGTGTGTGTGTGTGTGTGTGTGTGTGTGTGTGCTGGTGTGTGTGTGAGCTCAGTGTGTATGGGGGCATAGTGTGTGTGTGTGTGTGTGTGTGTGTGTGTGTGTGTGTGTGTGTGAACATAGTGAGTATATGGAAGCACAGTATATATGTGTATAGGGCCACAGTGTGTGTGTGTGTGTGTGTGTGTGTGTGTGTGTGTGTGTGTGTGAGCTCAGTGTGTATGGGGGTCACAGTGTGTGTGAGCTCGATGTGTATAGGGGCACTGTGTGTGTGTGTGTGTGTGTGTGTGTGTGTGTGTGTGTGTGTGTGTGTGTGTGTGAGCTCGATGTGTATGGGGGCACAGTGTGTGTGTGTGTGTGTGTGTGTGTGTGTGTGTGTGTGTGTGTGTGTGTGTGTGTGTGTGTGAGCTCAGTGTGTGTGTGAGCTCAGTGTATGGAGGCGCAGTGTGTGTATGGGAACATAGTGAGTACAGTATATGGGAGCACATTGTGTGTGTGCGTGTGTGCGTGTGTGTGTGTGTGTGTGTGTGTGTGTGTGTGTGTGTGTGTGTGTGTGTAGGGGCACAGTGAGTGTGTAAACCCCAGTCATAGGCATCTGGATACCAAACACTAAGTTCTAAGCTTGCTCCATCCCCTCACATCCTGTAAAGCTGAATAACTCTGTTGTTCTACCTTTTAAGTGTATGTAAGTTGCTGAAAATGTGTATGGAGACTATGTGTGGATTTTGCACTATATGAATAAAGTATTGAATATGTCTTTGTGGCTTTTCTGTGCGAATGCATTTGCTCCCGTATATACTCTTGCCATGTGTTAATACGCAAGGCCTGGGTACATAGCATGCGTGTATGCGCACGCACCGCGGCAACGCGCACGAACAAAGGCCACTCTGTTTGGAGTTTGCACGTGTGTGTGTGTAATATTTTTTACTTTGACAATACAGTATATGTATAGGGGCTATACTAGGTTCTTCTACTGCTCTACCAGACTCTCACACTTGCCCCAATGTTCCACAGAGAGGGAGATTGTGGATTGCATTTGGAAACCCCACTCTAGAAATCCTGTATTTGCCACTGGGACACATTTTATTGATTTAGTGCATTCATTGGAGGCATTCTTCCATTTCATCATACAATGTGAGTTAGAGCAGGCCCTAACCAATATGATGCCCTAGGCAAGATTTTGGCTGATGCCCCCTAGCACTGCCACTAGCTCAGCCTCTGGCCATGCACCCCTTTCCCAGCACCATCACCCCTCACCCATAGCAGTCCTCATTTTGGTGCTCCTACCCCCTATATTTTAAATAGGAACAGTGCGGATGTTCGGCGCACATCCCAAAAAGGGGCATGTTCTTGCTGGGAAGGACCTCGGCCACACAATAGTACCCCCAATTCAAATTAGGCCACACAGTAGTGCAACTTTATTCACATTATATCATGAAATAGTGTCCCTTATTTACATTTTATCACACAGGAGTACCACTTTACCTTATATACATTACTCCTCACAGTAGTGTTCCTTATTCACATTACATCACATTGAATTGCTCCTTATTCACATTACGCCACACCATATTGCTCTTTATTCACATTAGACCACACAGTGGTGCCCTTTCTATATGTTACACAACACAGTAAAGCACCTTATACACATAATGCCATACATTAGTAATGCATCTATACACATAATATACCACACAGTAATTCCCCTTACACATATGACACACATTATTAATGCATTTATACACATGATAAACATAATGCCCCTTACACATATGCCGAACACTATTACACAACCAACACACCCACACACAGCACTCACACGGCCGCAAACACTGTGACTTCTGCCTCTGCAGATGTGTCCTCATACATGTTGCCTCAATATGTCATGCAGGAGATGCATGGTATGAGTCACTTAGCAGCTCTGCTAATGTCAGGCGCCTTTTTGATGAAAATGCGTGTTATTTGCATTGCTATGTGACTAGGATGCATACAAAATGCTACATTACAGTGATTTCCAGCAATACACTGTAATTTAGCATTTCAAATGCAGATACAGCTGCAGTCACACACAGAATATAGGCATGCCACATATCATTTTAATCAAGCTGCTTGTGCCCCTAGGCATTCCAAATGCCCTATGGATTTGACTAGTGTGCCTATGCCTAGAGCCAGCTCTGATGTTAGTAGTGCTCATATCCTGCATAAATGTTTTTGCAGGATTAAGTACTGGTATGCTTTCAGAAATTGGTTCACCCATTTATTATTATTTATTGTTATATTATTTTGCAAAATGAGTGATTTTCTTTTTCATTTAATTTTATAATATTGAGAGTGTTTCCAGTTCTCCGCACACATAAATAGCCATGCAGTGTCCTACTGCCTGGCTATTTTTTATTCACAGTCATAATTGTCAACAAATCATATTCTGGGTCTCATAAACAACAGTCAGCCAAGAATAATGGAATCTTATAATTTTTAATCTGCTTTTGTCAAATACTTTACAGATGACAAATGACTTTGTCATTTGATGTTCTATGAGCAGTTATTAATAATTATTAGCAATTAGTCTTCCAGAGGGCTAGGGGTCATTCTGACACCAAAATACAGCATCTGGGTTGTAGACTCTCCATTGTTGACTCAGCGCCATCCTTATAAGTAAAATGATAAGATATATTACATTAGAAAAAAACACATTAGGGAATGTCTGTTGTTTCGGGTTACATGAAGAATAAAGGAAATATGTCTCACAAAGGACTGTAATTAAGTAAATTCTAATTAGTTTCCTGCCTGTTTTTTTAAGTTAAAATAATACAAATGATCATTTTTGTGGCTAAATAAGGAGGGTAACAGTTGAGTTTAATGAAAGCTTTTATTAAATGATCCTAAATTTCCAGCCATATTCACCCTGGAAGCATTTGCTGCAATGCAGGGAGAGGGAGATGAATAGCAAATAGAGGCAATTAAGTAAAAATTTAAAAACAGATTTTCATATTCTATTTAATTGGTTTAAAAAAGATATTAAAATGTAAGTATTAAAGTCTTCTACATAATGGAGGGTTATAGTGCACAGCAATTTTCTATAGTTCTTAAACTGTAGATTGTTAGAACAATAAGATATCAAGCCAACTGGAGGGATTACAATGTACACAATTTATATGTTTTATAATGTTGAAAGAGGAGTGTGCTACTGCGCAGAATCTAATCTTCCTAGGCATCATGCTTTATACCAAGATGGCCGTCGAGATCTCTACTCAGCAGGTGTAGTGCCATCTTGGATCTGTGTGAGAGACATGTAATGTGACATGGTAGGAGACAGAAGTCTCCTGCATAGCTTCTATGAGAGACTTGAATAATAACTGCTATAAAGCTATTCCAGCAACCTTGCACCACTACCCATTTGCAGTACAAATTAGTGAGCTGTGCAGTATGAAACCCCAACCTGCTCAAGTTCAGCACTATCAACAGTGTACATGTAACAGTGAGTACGGCTGTACCTGCTGTCTATCAATTAACCAAAACCACTGATAACGGGGATGTTCATAGTTTGACTCATCCACTGGTGTGTGCCTAAATAACTCTGCTATATCAACACCTGCACACACATTATTTCCAAAATATTTCCTGCTTAGGCATCATTTATACATACTTGCTTTGCTTCTGCAATAAGAGTAAAACCTGTATGATCCTAGGAGATAAATCAGTGGAACAGTAGTGACATCACACCACAATCAAACCACTGACCATTGTGGAACCAGTCACTAGTTTTTTAATTAAATGAAAGCTAGAAAGTGGCATATGGGGCAATTTGTGTGTGTGTTGCTTTTCTTTACATTTGTCAGAGTGCCCCTACATATATAGAAGTGCAACATGGAGGCATAACAGCTGCCAGCTTTGCTCTGATGCAAGATTAAAGGCTCTATATTGAGTGAAATGGCATCACAGCAAGGAAAGGGAATTTCCCTAACTGTAACTCTCTACTCCTCTTCAACTTATTTTATAATCACACTAACTATTAAAGTGGAAAATCCCATTCTTGCACTACTCTTCACTTTTCAGGGAATGCCCTGACACAGAGGTGTCACTCATTCAAATTACACCCGGTACGTCCGCGCTGCAAAAGTGGTGTGGCTTTGTGGGGTGGGGGCGTGACTTTTATGGTAGGGTGCAGGGGTAAGCATCCTGACCTCTGTTTTCATCACTCCGGGGGCCAGGAGATGCGGCCTGCCCCCGGAGTCTGGCATGCCTGCAGTGCTGGCTTCTACAGGGGGAAAGGAGCCGGGTTGCTGCATGTAATGTTACAGTGCAGCACCCAGCTCCTGTCACTGAGCAGGAGCCGGCACTTTGGTGTCTCCCCTCGGCAGGTGCAGGCCGCACTCCCTTTGTGATACCACTGCCCTGACACTACCCAACTCCTTCCCTCTTTCTGTAGAAAATTCTGCTCCTCTGAATAAGGTCTGTAAGAGGGGGGGAAGAGGGCAGTCTGCGAAGAAGGCACTGCAACACTCTCAACATGGCAAGTGTACACTTCTCACTACAAAAATGGCCCCAGTATTCACAATGGGAAAATGATGCCCCCCCCCCTCTAGCCCCCACCCCCACACATACACACACAGAAATACATACACATGCTCTGCTTCCAGAAATACTGCATTCACACTGCACACTCCTACAGTATGTACTGTGGTGGAAATCTCTTGTTTTTGTGTTTATCATGTGGCCGCCATTGTGTATAAATAAGTACACACCTATATTTATATTATTGAATGCATTTTTTTTTAAGTAAATTCAAATAGTCATTTTTTTTTTCAATTTGCTTTATTGAAGCTTCAGCATGTGACAATAAATTCATAAACATTTCGACATATCAATATATGAACACATACAACAAAGTCCGTAACAACATAAAACAGTAAAAGACAGGATAATAATAGAATCATTTTACTGACACACATATAAATTAAACCAAGTCCAGCAATATACAAAGTCAAAAAGAAATTGAAGGGTCATAAAGAAAAATATGGGTCTCGTACTAAAAGGTGTTACAGAAACATTGAAATATAGCGTCTTAGGTAGAACCTCTATGAAACTCTCCCAAGTAGCGGAAAACTTTGTAGTATGGATCTCTTATTGAAGAGATGCCTCCAACCAATCCATATGGAAAATGAAAAAGGGTTCCTCTTCGAATATTTACAGATTTGTTGAGATGAAATAGTTAATTTTTCTCACAATGGATTCCCTTATTTTCAAACCCAGCCTAACCCTCTGTCCCATGCTTGGTCTACCCCATCTGTGTCACCCCTGTCTGTCCACCCCTCCCCTTAGAATGTAAGCTCTCATTAGTAGGGCTCTCTTCCCTCATGTGCTTATTCTTTTCTTACTGTAATAATCCTCAACTGCCCAAATCCTGCAGTTTTTTGACCACCTTGAAACTTATCTCTATGTCGTCTACTGGTGTAGTTATGCTCAGTTACCCTGTTCTTGTCCTATATTGTCTTCAACTGTAAGTCACTGTTTTCCTGTTTTGATTATGTGCATATGTACTCTGTAATTGGGCGCTGCAGAACCCTTGTGGCGCCATATAAATAAAGGATAATAATAATAATAATAATAATACTTTCAGAAGTTATTTGAACCATAACAGGATCTATTCAGAAGTAAACAATTAGAATTTTAAACTAAAGACAGTGATGGCCCAAATGTTACAGCAGCTTGTGTATTGCAGTGAGGTTTTCGCCAGCTCTAGATATGTGATCCCAGTGATACCTTCAAACTGGCAATAACTGTATACATCCTGGAACTCATGTAAATATGGACACATATTCGCCCAACCGTACACAGGAAAAGATGGCCCAATGAGAAAGCGCATTGATGTGCTTCTCAAGATGCTTCCAAGTTCCAGCATCACTAGTATTTGTACTGGGTGAATATATAGTACATCATTAGTAACAGATATATCTATATTGATACATCAGGCAGCATTGCATCTCCCATAGAAGCCTATGGGGGATGTGGGTGCGGGCGGAAATGGAGGGAGGTGGGAGATACCTGCTCTGATCCCTCCTTTATACATTCCAGTGATACTTAATATTTTAATCACAATTATGTGTAGATGCTCTTACGGCCTATGTGTTCCATCTCTCAGTCATAAGAAGCAGGGGCGGATGTTACCTTATTGTTGCTGGTTGCATAGGGGTCCCCACAACAGTTCAAGCTCCAGGGTCTCAAAAATGTAGGTCTTGCTACTAATAAGGAGTCATTAAAAAAGTGTCAAAATCATACTTGTCCTCCAGTTTATTACCAACCTACAAGTGTATGCTTTGTGTATGCACAACAGACATTTTCTCATCTGAACCAATACTGTGCTCACTGATAACATCACTGCATCATGTGCACAAATAGGTGAGCTTGTGGGTCATGTAAAATTAAAAGTCTTTGTAGGCACTTGAGTTACATAAAATATGGTCCTTTTATTTTCATAGGTTACCAGATATGGATTTATTACTAAAGCAGATTGAAGGTTCCAGACACATTTCCTTCATCTTGTATGCAAATTATGAATAAATATTTATTTTAGCTTCTATCCAATTTAAAATGCATACAAATTAGGATGAGCTTTAGGAATTTATTTCATCTTTTATTGAGTAAATATATTCAAGGTCTGAACATTTGAAAGATTAAGAAATTATACTCAAATCAAAGCAAAGTCTTGTAAACTATTTCAGAAATATTTATTTTTTATCCTGATAATATTCTCCAGGTCCTAACAAGTTAAATGTACCATTAATATTGGAGATGAAGTGCTTTGTATATCTATATACACTAGTCTTATTGTAAAGAATATCATTTATCAGAGTGTTAGCTACTGTAAAAGCTGATAACGTGTATGACAAATAGTTCTTATTATTACTGTTAATTTATTTTCATTTGAGGCCAAATAATAGTAGACATCTATATGGATTGTTCTATATCACTAAAGAATTCCATTGTCCTGAACTGATGACATGGCTGTAGCCAGGATTCACTGCTATGGTTGTTTTTACCATATTCAAGAATCATTCCAAAGCTTTACAGTGATATGAATTGATTGATTGATTGATTGAATGAACAATTAATTAATTAATTAATTAATTAATTAACTGATTGAGGCAGATGTTAGATGCGCATGAGTTGTGGTTCATGAACCTTGCGTTCATTTTATAATACATTAAGGAATTAGTCCATCAACAAGACATGCAGTCCGTAGAGAACGTTGAACTATAACTATATCTCTTCCTATTACTTGTGATAATCTAGACTTTTCACTAATATAATTGCTAGTAAAATAAGCACTGTAAATGTACACACATATATTTAGATTTTTGTTTGTGTTAGCCAATTTAGTTGTATCAATCAAATTGACAGATAAATTGGAGGTGAGTAAATACAAAATACATTTTAAAAAAAAGCATTGTCATTAACCATTGGTTTCCAAACTTTTTTGAATCACGGCGCCCTAGAATATCAGAATTTTTTTTCACGGCACCCCTAGGCCAAAAATTTCTTATTGAGAAATTTAGAAAGAAATATTACATTAAGTAGATCACGTTTATATGTCATCCTTAGGGTCAGTTGTGTGGTGAGGGACAAGATTTGCTTCTGTTTGGCCACATATTTTATGACTGGCAGCCACCAGCACTGGTTTTGCCTATTATATTGACCATGAATAATTTGAATTGGTCCTGGACCACCAACCCAGGGCACCCCTGCAAGTGTCCCGAGGCACCCCAGGGAGCCACGGCACACAGTTTGGGAATCTCTGTCATAACCTATCAAAATCCAATTGTTTGGAATTGATCTGTCAGTTTGGATAATACTAATTGGTGTTAACTATGTTGGCTTGTGTACAGCATCAGTCAGCAGGTAACACTGACCCTCTCACATATGTTATCTGGCCCATCCGACAATTGTTTGCCTAATTTGGCTGTAATTTGCTGCCACATTAGCTGCAGATCTTAAAAGAATGATCTTCATATATCATCACTATTTTGAGTATAGCAGTAGCACTACAATACCTAATTACTTGTGTGTAATCCGTAATATGGTAAGGAGTACTAAGGCTTCTATAAAAACATATATTTAATAATGCCTCATAGGCACCCACTGTGTACCTCTAGTAAAGAAGTGCCATATTCTGGGTCTCGTTTCAGCTAAAAAAAAAGATGCATTCATTTGTTTAGTTGCCAAAGCCATATCAGATAATCCAGTCAAGATAATCCATCTCAATCTTTGAAGATTGAGAGGGCAGTCTACTGACCATTAGGTGAAAAGATTCACATAAAGAAGGTCAGAAAATGAGTTAGATGTAGATTATTGTTGGATGCATAAGTCATCGCATTGTGGAATAAGTATATAAGCTTAGGCAAGTACATAATTTTAAAAGCATTGATGCATCACTTTAAATTCAGGAGGAAAGTAGAATAATGGCAATAAATGAATAAATAACTGGATGAAAATCTGGAGAATAGACATGTCCAAGTTTTAGATGCATCATAAATAAGTGTCTATTCAGAACAACTATTTTGCAGCAGTGGACTTGCCATCTCTAACGCCACTCCTTTGGTCTCCCAATCTTGAGAAGCAAGTATCAACTATAGATGCCATGGTAGTGCCCTGATAGTCCAACTTCCGACTAACCCTTACATTTCTCACTACCTTTATTTCATACACAAGAGGTGTACCTACTGGGTTGCGGGACTAGAATGTTATTCTGAACAAAGATATATTTTTCTCACTCTCTATCATGCCACAAAAGCAATGTGCCATTCAGTGTTGGACTGGGGCATCAAGGTCATACCAGGGAATACAGTGGTAGGGGCCCAAGCTTAAAGGGTGTGGCCATCCATCAGAGAGGGAGTGGCCAGTTACCAAAAGGAGAATTGGCCAACCTTAAGAGAGTACATGCAAAGAAAAGGGCCTCTTTATAAAAAAGGAGACAGGGGTGTACCAGGACCACCCTCTTTGGCAGGAGGGCTAATCTTGGTGTAGTTACCAGAGGAACATAACGAAGTACTAAAGATCAGCTATGAACCTGCTCCACCAAGTAACTGACTTTTAGAGGAGGGTGTAGGACCCTCGGGCAGTGGGCCACCAGGAATTTCCCTGAGACCTGTGAGCCAGTCCGACCCTGTTGCGATTGCCTGTATATGAAAAAAATCGAATGATCCCCCGAATTATCAATTTCTTTAATTAGTTAATGGCTCTCTCAAATTCTGTAAAATAACCTACACTGGTTGTGTGTGGCCCTATAAATAGATAATATCAGGGGAAGACAAATACAATGTGACAATAAAATGTTCATATGACTGGTTTGTTTTCTTAACTTCCTTTTCATGTGTTCTGTGCAGAGCGAGCATTAAAAGCTTTAATAAATAATAAAAGAATACAAGTTGCTATACTAAATACAGATAGAAATCGGACTTAGGTGGAATCTGGAGAGAACATATTGCGGCACCTGATGGGCATTTCCATTAGCACTGTGAGCAATTGCAGATAAAAGATTCTAGAATGCTGCCTCTCTAAGTGGGCTGTGTAGCAACCATTAACCTACTGTAGGAAGCATGAACTTCCACGGACAAGATTACATCTGAGATAGCCGGCGGAGAACAGCTTCAGGTCTGTGATGATAAAAAAAAAATATTTAGCAATTTTAAGACTGTGTACTCTTATCAGAGACAGACTAGGCCTGGAGTGCAGTTCAGACACACCCACAAATGTAGGGTGAAATATATGTTTTTGTCATTTTGTTTAGTTTTCCTTTAGGTTGTAAATCTTTAAATACTTATTGCAGTAAGCTTCTCACAACAGTCTAGGAATAATTGCTAGAAATAATTAAATATATCCTCTCTAAAACTGATGGATAGGTGCCCATGGGAGCAGTTTGAAAACTTGAAGGGAGCCTTACCCTTGTCAGAATCTACTGTATGTTTTTGCAAATATATAATAAAATAGGCTTTTAACAAAGTTAAAACATTACTGAATGTGACAAGTCTGTCAGAAACCCTGTACCTCATGTCAAAGACTGGGGGTATTGCAAGATAAATTGTGTAGTATGTGCCAGGTTGGCTAGTATTTTCTGGCATTGTATTTCATCAGTATGTTGTTTTATATACTGTCAATACATATTTGAAATATACAGGGAGGTAATCTCTCCCATACAGTTATTCCATAAAAAGTCCCCACCTGTTCCAATCATTGTCAGTCCCTCATTTGCACTGAAAGGCATCCGTTATCCAGGGAGATGTCACCAGACTGGTAGGCTGTTAGAGGGAGAGTGTTTTAGGGATCATAATGGTGACTGTTCAGGACAATGTTTTGAAAGACCCAATCCATTTCCCCAAACAGGACCTTAACACCCCTAGGAGTGGTAACTTGGGAATATGGGATACAAGGGAAGGCTAAGAGGAACCAATGGGTTGCTCTTATGACAAAGAGAGACTTGATGTTGAAGCTGCAACTTGCAAAATTGACATTGGGACATCACTGAGCAAATTACCAGAAACAAGGCACGGGCAAGATGCTGAAAAACTGTTAGCAATAGTGGATGGATTATGAATTCCCACTACACCCCATTGCACCAACAGGAGCAACCTTGGACCTTGCGGATTTCAGTGTAACCCATGGACTGGAGATGACTGGTCCCTTCCTCGCTAGGTAGACGGTTAGCCAAGCGGCCCAGGATCAATAACATGGTCAGGCTTCCCTCTCAGCAATACTTTTGGCTGTAGGCTTCATGCATATTGGTTTATCAATAGGGGGTGTGGTAATTCTACAAGCATTCCTGTATATATTGTATATTACTGCAGTAGTGTTTTTATATGGTTTCAGTGGGGTAAATTTACTAAAATGGGAGTTCGATTTAAGATGGGATGTTGTATCTTCTAGAACAGGGATGGGGAACCTCAGGCCCGCGGGCCGTATAAGGCCCGTGAAGCTACTTGATCCGGCCCGGCCTGGCTCACCTAACCAAGGCAGATGCCGGGCGCCTGCTGAGATTTTGTTACCACTCCTGAGCTCCGGCTTCCGGCTCAGGCAGTGTACATGTGCGGCGCTATGGGAGAGACATCATGACGTCTCTCCCATAGTTCCGTGGAGCAGGCGGCCAGGTAGATGGCAACGATCCGGAAGCAGGAGCTTGGCTGGTGAGTAATGTGTTTTTTTTTTTCTTTTAATGTGTGTGTGTGTGTGTGTGTGTGTGTGTGTGTGTGTGTGTGTGTGTGTGTGAGCAGCACTAATAGGGGCACATCTAATGAGGCATAACAACTGACTGGGGGAATATGTAATGGGGCATAGCACCTGACTGGGGGTATAGCTACTGGGGCATACCAACTGACTGGAGGCATATCTAATGGGGCATAATAACTGACTGGGGGCATATCTAATGGGGCATAACAAGTGACTGGGGGCATATGTACTGGGGTATAACAAGTGACTGGGGGCATATCTAATGGGGCATAACAACTGACTGGGGGCATATCTAATGGGGCATAACAAGTGACTGGGGGCATAACAACTGACTGGGGGCATATCTACTGGGGGCAGGCTAATTTTTAAGTTGATAATTTTTGTATGGCCCCCGAAGGATTTTATAAATATCCAAATGGCCCTTGGTAGAAAAAAGGTTCCCCACCCCTGTTCTAGAAGATGCTAGATAAATGAGAAGTAGTATCTGATTGGTTGCTATGGGCAACATTTCATCTTAAATAGAACTCCCATCTTAGTAAATTCACCCCAGTGTGTGATATGTAAATTAAAGATTTCATTGTGGATTATGTGTCGTTCCTGTTCAATCAAGGGACTCATGAGGTAACGAGGCACTGTGCCCATTTTAAACAGGTGCCTTTGTCAAGGTGGTAAGGCATACATAAACCTGATATCTTCATACTGCCTGATCCTGAGCATGGACCTTTTCTTCCTAGGTATCCTACCTATCTATGCTATGCATACAGTATGCATATCTCCATTCCCTAATCAAATGAAGAACTTCTAATTAAGAAAACTGTGTTAATTCCGGCAATACAAACAGTTACCGTTATTTGTTTTTCTATAATTAAAGAAAATACTCACACATATAAATAAACTTTAAAAAAATAGCTAAAGGGATAACTTGAGCTTTACTACCATAAATGTCATAAAAATTATTACTCATTTCTGGCATATGAAACAATGGTGAAGTATGCTATATTATGCTATATTATGCTACACATGGCTGGTGATCAGATATCTGTTCAGTCCCTAAAAGCAATTCTGTTTAGAATTCAACTTTCACTTTAAACTTTTATGACAATACGAACAAAAATGAATCCTCCTATTAAGTCTATAACGAGATCTTCATATATGATTGCACCCAATAAAATCAATTAATCAATTTCTATGCTTATTAATACATGATTTTATTCTGAAACACATTTAAACCATTTTCCCACAACAAATACACTGTGGCCATTGTGGGACAGATGTTATTTTATCTCGCTGTCACCCTTAACAGGGGCGAGCTTGTTAGGCCCACTTTTGATCGCAATATCGTATCATTCAGCACGTTTTGTCAATAACAACTTTCTCGGGGATGTTCAGTTCATATGTGTGAATTTCCAAAAAATACTTCACTCTTCAATTAAGAAGCAATTAGTACAATCCTTATAGGTATATATATATATATATATATATATATATAGAGAGAGAGAGAGAGAGAGAGAGAGAGAGAGAGAGATACGTATATAGTAAGACGTAATGGTGAGGCAGAACTCACCATTCAGTAAAGCTTTTTTCTCATTTTGTCCATAATCCCTTTAATTCCACCCACAGCTATCCTGTCAATCTGATTGAGATTGAATAATACTGTGTTGAGGTCTTTACATCATGAAATATGTGGGTTCATTGGTAAGGACCAACAATGTGATCAAGAGGAAGACTAGTGTTGCTTACAGCCTGCACAAAGGATTAATGCGAAGTGGTCTGTGTGCAAATCACTGCAGGATGAGCTGCAAAGTGTGTCTTTACTAGCTGCAGTCATGATGAACAATGGCTGCATAGATACTTCCTGTATAACAAACACTTCCTGTATAACAAATGGCAATGATACAACTTTCCCCACCCACATACAAAAAAAGTTTTAAAGTTACAGTCTTTCTAATATGGCATCACTTTTCATCTAGACCTCTTGTTAATGTATTTCAGTTGCAAGACCAAGTGGAGTCCAGGGTAAGAATTTTCATTGGAGCCCCCCCCCCCCCCACCCCTTCATACACTCACTTCACCCATAGCCTCACATGCTGCCCCTATAGCTTCACACACACTGCCCCCATAGCTGCCGCTGCATCCTTGTAGGCTATGGCACTCCAGGCGGATGCCCTGTTAGCCTGCCCATAGAGCGGCCGCTGGTTATATGTGATCTAGCTTATTTTATTTTCAAAAACATATCAATATGTTTGCTGCAGAGACATCATTGATTTTAAACTATATAGGCATTTGTTTCGTATTTGTGAATTTAAAAAAAATGGAACCATATTACAGAGACTGCTGCGGCTTTCAAAGATGCTGAAACTGTCCTAATGATCAAGGTCCAGTTCGGAGGTTTACTAGTGGAGGTGGAGGTTTTCCCTTGGTAAACAGGGGCCAATTTGACAATGGTTAACACATATGGTCGACAAATGTTTTGGGGGCTTTTCATGTTTTCTCTAACGTCCTAGTGGATGCTGGGGACTCCGTCAGGACCATGGGGATTAGCGGCTCCGCAGGAGACAGGGCACAAAAATAAAGCTTTAGGATCAGGTGGTGTGCACTGGCTCCTCCCCCTATGACCCTCCTCCAAGCCTCAGTTAGGTTTTTGTGCCCGTCCGAGCAGGGTGCAATCTAGGTGGCTCTCCTAAAGAGCTGCTTAGAAAAAGTTTTTAGGTTTTTTATTTTCAGTGAGTCCTGCTGGCAACAGGCTCACTGCAACAAGGGACTTAGGGGAGAAGAAGTGAACTCACCTGCGTGCAGGATGGATTGGCTTCTTAGGCTACTGGACACCATTAGCTCCAGAGGGATCGAACACAGGCCCAGCCATGGAGTCCGGTCCCGGAGCCGCGCCGCCGACCCCCCTTGCAGATGCCGAAGATGGAAGAGGTCCAGAAGCAGGCGGCAGAAGACTTTTCAGTCTTCCTGAGGTAGCGCACAGCACTGCAGCTGTGCGCCATTGTTGTCAGCACACTTCACACAGCGGTCACGGAGGGTGCAGGGCGCTGGGGGGGCGCCCTGGGCAGCAATGTATAATACCTTTTTATGGCTAAAAATACATCACATATAGCCCTTGAGGCTATATGGATGTATTTAACCCCTGCCAGATCTCACAAACTCCGGAGAAGAGCCCGCCGAAATAGGGGGCGGGGCTTATTCTCCTCAGCACACAGCGCCATTTTCCTGCTCAGCTCCGCTGTGAGGAAGGCTCCCAGGACTCTCCCCTGCACTGCACAACAGGGTAAAACAGAGAGGGGAGGCACTTTTTTTGGCGATATTACTATATTTAAGCTGCTATAAGGATACAACACTTATATAGGGTTGTTCCCATATATATTATAGCGCTTGGGTGTGTGCTGGCAAACTCTCCCTCTGTCTCCCCAAAGGGCTAGTGGGGTCCTGTCTTCAATAGAGCATTCCCTGTGTGTCTGCTGTGTGTCGGTACGTGTGTGTCGACATGTATGAGGACGATGTTGGTGTGGAGGCAGAGCAATTGCCGGTAATGGTGATGTCACCCCCCAGGGAGTCGACACCGGAATGGATGGCTTTGTTTATGGAATTACGTGATAATGTCAGCACATTACAAAAATCAGTTGACGACATGAGACGGCCGGCAAACCAGTTAGTACCTGCCCAGGCGTCTCAGACACCGTCAGGGGCTGTAAAACGCCCTTTACCTCAGTCGGTCGACACAGACCCAGACACGGACACTGAATCTAGTGTCGACGGTGAAGAAACAAACGTATTTTCCAGTAGGGCCACACGTTATATGATCACGGCAATGAAGGAGGCTTTGCATATCTCTGATACTACAAGTACCACAAAAAAGGGTATTATGTGGGGGGTGAAAAAACTACCTGTAGTTTTTCCTGAATCAGAGGAATTGAATGATGTATGTGATGAAGCGTGGGTTAACCCAGATAGAAAAGTGCTAATTTCAAAAAAGTTATTGGCATTATACCCTTTCCCGCCAGAGGTTAGGGCGCGCTGGGAAACACCCCCTAAGGTGGATAAGGCGCTCACACGCTTATCAAAACAAGTGGCGTTACCGTCTCCTGATACGGCCGCCCTCAAGGATCCAGCTGATAGGAGGCTGGAAACTACCCTAAAAAGTATATACACACATACTGGTGTTATACTGCGACCAGCCATCGCCTCAGCCTGGATGTGCAGTGCTGGGGTGGTCTGGTCGGATTCCCTGACTGAAAATATTGATACCCTGGATAGGGACAGTATTTTACAGACTTTAGAGCAATTAAAGGATGCTTTTCTTTATATGCGAGATGCTCAGAGGGATATTTGCACTCTAGCATCGAGAGTAAGTGCGATGTCCATATCTGCCAGAAGAAGTTTATGGACACGACAGTGGTCAGGTGATGCGGATTCCAAACGGCATATGGAAGTATTGCCGTATAAAGGGGAGGAATTATTTGGCGTCGGTCTATCGGATTTGGTGGTCACGGCAACTGCCGGGAAATCCACCTTTTTACCTCAGACCCCCTCCCAACAGAAAAAGACACCGTCTTTTCAGCCGCAGTCCTTTCGGTCCTATAAGAACAAGCGGGCAAAAGGACAGTCATATCTGCCCCGAGGCAGAGGAAAGGGTAAGAGAGGGCAGCAAGCAGCTCCTTCCCAGGAACAGAAGCCCTCCGCGGGTTCTGCAAAGCCCTCAGCATGACGCTGGGGCTTTACAAGCGGACTCAGGAACGGTGGGGGGTCGACTCAAGAATTTCAGCGCGCAGTGGGCTTGCTCACAGGTGGACCCCTGGATCCTGCAGGTAGTATCTCAGGGTTACAGGTTGGAATTCGAGAAGTCTCCCCCTCGCCGGTTCCTAAAGTCTGCTTTGCCAACGTCTCCCTCAGACAGGGCGACGGTATTGGAAGCCATTCACAAGCTGTTTTCTCAGCAGGTGATAGTCAAGGTACCCCTCCTACAACAGGGAAAGGGGTATTACTCCACGCTATTTGTGGTACCGAAGCCGGACGGATCGGTAAGACCTATTCTAAATCTGAAATCTTTGAACCTGTACATACAAAAATTCAAGTTCAAGATGGAATCACTCAGAGCAGTGATAGCGAATCTGGAAGAAGGGGACTTTATGGTGTCCCTGGACATAAAAGATGCTTACCTGCATGTCCCAATTTGCCCTTCACATCAAGGGTACCTCAGGTTCGTGGTGCAAAACTGTCATAATCAGTTTCAGACGCTGCCGTTTGGATTGTCCACGGCACCTCGGGTCTTTACCAAGGTAATGGCCGAAATGATGATTCTTCTGCGAAGAAGAGGCGTATTAATTATCCCTTACTTGGACGATCTCCTGATAAGGGCAAGGTCCAGAGAACAGCTGGAGGACGGAGTAGCACTAACCCAAGTAGTGCTGCAACAACACGGGTGGATTCTGAATTTTCCAAAATCTCAGTTGACCCCGACAACACGTCTGCTGTTCCTGGGAATGATTCTGGACACGGTTCAGAAAAAGGTGTTTCTTCCGGAGGAGAAAGCCAAGGAGTTATCCGAACTTGTCAGGAACCTCCTAAAACCAGGAAAAGTGTCTGTGCATCAATGCACAAGAGTCCTGGGAAAGATGGTGGCTTCTTACGAAGCAATCCCATTCGGCAGATTCCACGCACGAACTTTTCAGTGGGATCTGCTGGACAAATGGTCCGGATCGCATCTGCAGATGCATCAGCGGATAACCTTATCGCCACGGACAAGGGTGTCTCTTCTGTGGTGGTTGCAGAGTGCTCATCTGTTAGAAGGCCGCAGATTCGGCATACAGGACTGGGTCCTGGTGACCACGGATGCCAGTCTGAGAGGCTGGGGAGCGGTCACACAGGGAAGAAACTTCCAGGGAGTATGGTCAAGCCTGGAGATGTTTCTTCACATAAATATACTGGAGCTAAGAGCGATTTACAATGCTCTAAGCCTGGCAAAACCCCTGCTTCAGGGTCAGCCGGTGTTGATCCAGTCGGACAACATCACGGCAGTCGCCCACGTAAACAGACAGGGCGGCACAAGAAGCAGGAGAGCAATGGCAGAAGCTGCAAGGATTCTTCGCTGGGCGGAAGATCATGTGATAGCACTGTCAGCAGTGTTCATTCCGGGAGTGGACAACTGGGAAGCAGACTTCCTCAGCAGACACGATCTACACCCGGGAGAGTGGGGACTTCATCCAGAAGTCTTCCACATGATTGTGAACCGTTGGGAAAAACCAAAGGTGGATATGATGGCGTCTCGCCTCAACAAAAAACTGGACAGGTATTGCGCCAGGTCAAGAGACCCTCAGGCAATAGCTGTGGACGCTCTGGTAACACCGTGGGTGTTCCAGTCAGTGTATGTGTTTCCTCCTCTGCCTCTCATACCCAAAGTACTGAGAATTATACGGCAAAGGGGAGTAAGAACGATACTCGTGGCTCCGGATTGGCCAAGAAGAACTTGGTACCCGGAACTTCAGGAGATGCTCACGGAAAATCCGTGGCCTCTACCTCTAAGACGGGACCTGATTCAGCAGGGACCGTGTCTATTCCAAGACTTACCGCGGCTGCGTTTGACGGCGTGGCGGTTGAACGCCGAATTCTAAGGGAAAAAGGCATTCCAGAAGAGGTCATTCCTACACTGGTTAAAGCCAGGAAGGAGGTGACTGCACAACATTATCACCGCATTTGGAGAAAATATGTTGTGTGGTGTGAGGCCAGGAAGGCCCCCACGGAGGAATTTCAATTGGGTCGATTCCTACATTTCCTGCAAACAGGATTGTCTATGGGCCTCAAGTTGGGGTCCATTAAGGTTCAAATTTCGGCCCTGTCGATTTTCTTCCAGAAAGAATTGGCTTCAGTTCCTGAAGTCCAGACTTTTGTAAAAGGAGTACTACATATACAGCCCCCGGTTGTGCCCCCAGTGGCTCCGTGGGACCTTAATGTAGTTTTGGATTTTCTCAAATCCCATTGGTTTGAGCCACTCAAATCGGCGGATTTGAAATATCTTACATGGAAAGTAACCATGCTACTGGCCCTGGCTTCAGCCAGGAGAGTGTCAGAATTGGCGGCTTTATCGTATAAAAGCCCATATCTGATTTTCCATTCGGACAGGGCAGAACTGCGGACGCGTCCTCATTTTCTGCCTAAGGTGGTGTCAGCGTTTCACCTGAACCAGCCTATTATGGTGCCTGCGGCTACTAGCGATTTGGAGGATTCCAAGTTGCTGGACGTTGTCAGGGCATTGAAAATATATATTTCAAGGACGGCTGGAGTCAGAAAATCTGACTCGCTGTTTATACTGTATGCACCCAACAAGCTGGGTGCTCCTGCTTCTAAGCAGACGATTGCTCGTTGGATTTGTAGCACAATTCAACTTGCACATTCTGTGGCAGGCCTGCCACAGCCTAAATCTGTCAAGGCCCATTCCACAAGGAAGGTGGGCTCATCCTGGGCGGCTGCCCGAGGAGTCTCGGCATTACAACTCTGCCGAGCAGCTACGTGGTCGGGGGAGAACACGTTTGTAAAATTCTACAAATTTGATACCCTGGCTAAAGAGGACCTGGAGTTCTCTCATTCGGTGCTGCAGAGTCATCCGCACTCTCCCGCCCGTTTGGGAGCTTTGGTATAATCCCCATGGTCCTGACGGAGTCCCCAGCATCCACTAGGACGTTAGAGAAAATAAGATTTTACTTACCGATAAATCTATTTCTCGTAGTCCGTAGTGGATGCTGGGCGCCCATCCCAAGTGCGGATTGTCTGCAATACTTGTACATAGTTATTGTTACAAAAAAATCGGGTTGTTCTTGTTGTGAGCCGTCTGTTCAGAGGCTCCTACGTTGTCATACTGTTAACTGGGTTCAGATCACAAGTTGTACGGTGTGATTGGTGTGGCTGGTATGAGTCTTACCCGGGATTCAAAATCCTTCCTTATTGTGTACGCTCGTCCGGGCACAGTATCCTAACTGAGGCTTGGAGGAGGGTCATAGGGGGAGGAGCCAGTGCACACCACCTGATCCTAAAGCTTTATTTTTGTGCCCTGTCTCCTGCGGAGCCGCTAATCCCCATGGTCCTGACGGAGTCCCCAGCATCCACTACGGACTACGAGAAATAGATTTATCGGTAAGTAAAATCTTATTTTTACAACTTTTGCTGAATTTACTGTCCATGTCACAAACTAGTAAGTAACATTGTAGTGAGCAAAGTGGAGTAGAGTGAGCTACTGTGCATGAAGTGTGGTGAGCGAAGTGAGCCGGTAAGGAGACGCGTTTCACTTTCTACTAATTTGGGTCATATATGGTTAAAAATACAAATTAACATCCAAAAATAAAATTGTGTCAACCATTTTCATGATAATCTTTTTACCCTGTAAACCTTTTGTACCTGTCAACCTTTAGTACTGTCTACCATTTTTATGTTGACCTTTTGACCCTGGTGACCTTTTGTACCTATCGACCTATTGCCTGTTGACCAAATGGTGTTGACCTTTTAACTGTCTCTTAATCCAGACTATATGTTAATCCACACCAACAGTTACATCAAGAATTTTTGCTAAATGATTTCATGTAGGCGTAGTATTACAATATTTAAAAATATATAAATGATAATATTAATGACATAATCATTTGATATCACCATAATTGGACCTTCCAGAAAATTTTTATTATTTAATATTTGTTCAATAATGTATAGATATTGTGTAAAAATGTTTTGATGTTCATTTTCTGCCTGCAAATAACAAGTCATGTAATACGCTGTCCAGTAACCTCACACAGGAAACTCATCTGACATACAGTGAAATATATTTTAAACTGTTACATTTACTTATGTATCCTAAAGAAATCTGTAAGAATGTGAACTTGAAGGTTGTGAAATTTGAATGACACAGAATTCTACATTAAATATGAATGTTGTCAACAAAATAAGTATGTTGTGTTAACAAATGTGGGAGTGCCAACTTGGACTAATGCACTACAAATATGGCTATACTTTAGCTGCAGAATTTCTAACAGTATCAGTCCCATAAGCATTTTAATGTGAATTCCGTTAATGTGTTATTAAGTATGGTAAAGAAATAAGCCCAAATACCGTGGGGGCCCTGTTTACCAACAGAAAACCTCCACCTTCACTAGGAAACCTCTGACATGGACCTTGTACATTAAGGCAGCGTCAGCATCTTTGAAAGCCGCAGCACAAACAGATTTTAGCAGTGGGACTTCCATCACTGGCAAGGTCACTCAATGACACAGAGGGAGTGGGTGTAATTTGAAGGCCTCCTTGCTCGGTCGTATGACATCATCTATTAACCCAGGTAAATTTAATTTTGAAAGCCAGGCAGCTCTTTTGATTAGCGGAGTATCCTATGTCATGGAAAATATTGAAGCACTCAACAAACTTTTATTTGGTGTGTGTTTGTTTGTGTGTGTGTGTGTGTGTGTGTGTGTGTGTGTGTGTGTGTGTGTGTGCGTGTGTGTGTGTGTGTGTGTGTGTGAAAACGTACTCTTCATTTAACTAATCTTATATGAATGAGATTTGCCCTCTATTTCCCTCTATTCCTCTAAATTTAATTATCAAGATTGCTTGGCAAATGATGCTAATCGTGAACACTAATTTAGCATCAAGCTATGTTTTCTGGGCAAGTATGTTAGTTGTGCACACTGCATAAGACTGTAAAATGGACAAAGAAACAATGAGAGATATAAATAAGAAGCAAACACATCTTATAGTAATAGTGTGACTCCATCAAAAATATCTGTCTAAACAAATATTTATTTTATGCAAAGTTAACAGTAATGATATTCTTTTCAGATTAGAATTTTTCTAAAGATAAACTAATTCAGAATTTTAAATGATAGCACACGTTGTTTTCCAGTAGAAAACATGTTCATGTATTTAAGTATTATAAATAAACTTTCACTAACCAATGAAAATAAAACACCTTAAACACATACTGAAAAAGTACCCACTATACATTCCAAGATAGCAAGCCACTTGGGTCCTTGCCATCAATTTTTAAGCACACATGCTTCATATAAAATAGAATACATTCATTTTCACCAACGTGTGGATATCCCATGGGACCCTTCCCACTACAGTACTGCACTATGTATACTAGTGTTAGCTATCAGAGGTCACTATGCCATCAAAATGGGAAAGATACAGCTGTATGGATACATAACATTTACATATTTCCAGACTGACGGCCTAGTATCAAAACAGGCCATAGACTAGTAATGCAACTTTGTATTTGATTCATTTATAAAATGGAGCTACAAACGCCATAAAAGTAAAGGATATTTGAATTGCAGCTGGTATATTCTAAACGAGAATAACAATGCTACATGTTATGTAAGCATATCTTCATTTTTAACTTAAGCATTTTTTTTTATATTTTGCATTTGTTATAAAATAAAAGAAAATAAGGCAGTTTTAGTTTCCTTAAACCTCAGACTGCATGTGTACAGACTGTAACAGGGAGAACGACTTCAGTTAATTTCTTCATATCCACCATAATTTTAAACCATATGTGTTGTTGCAAACAAGCCTGATATTTACAATGTTTAAAAAAAATACATTTTAAATCTTACTTAAAAAGTTAGTTTTAGTCCTGCAAACTATTATGTCCCTTATTCTTTAGCAAAACCTTTAAATGACAATGTTCTATTTAATGAACTTCACTACAATGCCCACTTTAAAACATAATTCCATATTAGGAATTACAAGATTCATCCCTTACCTGCAAAGCATGAGAACGTACAGTACCTACCTTAGCCACCAAAGACTGTTTACATTATGGTTAGTTTAAATGTATTTGAATTTAAATTCTGTAACCGGAGAGGCATTAGCATCTTAAGGTATTATGCAGACGCTAAGACCTTAGTAAAATAAATATTAAAACTATGCTCACAAACAAACAGGAGAATCATACATCAGAAAGATGTGAAGAAAATGCTAAATATTGTTTACTTGAGAATAGTGAGATCCTTTTCTTCTTAGTGAGGGTATATGTGTAATGAATGTACTGTATGCAGAAATGTATTTGAACTGCAAAGTTCTAAGGAATGGCATGTGTATAATTTTTCTTCAGGGTCCATAAGCAGTTAAATATTAAGTAAGTGTTGACCAAATTATAACCAAGGTCTGCACTGTATTATAAAAAAATAAAATAAATGTGTCTTTTGTCTGCTGTAAGAGCTTGTCTGTGCAAAGCACCAGGGCCTTTAATCCCAGGGTTTAAATAATTCAGGTAACACTTGATTACTCCAGAATGGAACATCAAGTGCTTTTGAACTGCACAATATTAAAAAGCATATCTATGTTAGCACTAAAGTAGTCCATGAGTACAAAACAATAACACATTCACCCAGCAGTAAAAGAAACAATACAAAATGCAGTTTGTTTTCCAGCAATGAGAGATGGGCAAACTAAAAAAATGTTCAGCCAGCAAATTTCTATAACTTCCCAATTACCGTGTATCTGATTTTTCTGTCATATGGTCATCTGCAGTTGTTTTTATTATTTTTTATTTTTTTAAGAAAAAAAAACAATTTTATAGTCTATTTAGTCTATATATTGTCCAGGACACTATGCATTTAATATAAATATCTATCATATAATAAACAGCAATAAATATTATCTTGTTCATCTTTTCCATTTTATTAAAACAATATATGTATTACACTTTGGTTCTCTATTTCTCCTGTATTGTAAATAACACTTTAGTGCCCAGAGAATCACCATTCTACAATATGAATGGTGCAAAACAGTGTAAAGTGTGTGTGTGTGTGTGTGTGTGTGTGTGTGTGTGTGTGTGTGTGTGTGTGTTTGTGTGTATGTATATATATATATATAATCTATATATATATATATATATATATATATATATATATACACACAGTATGTGAGCGAGAGAGAGAGAGAGAGAGAGAGGTTCCTGTACACACAAGGGATGTAACCTCCACTAGGAAGGTCCACAGGGTGAATGTTACAGGATACTGAATTATAAAGGCAACACAGTCTGCAAAGTATCCTCCCACCAGGCATGAATGTCTATTTAAATACCCTATTAAAAGGGTTATGTTATGTAGGCCATGACCGTTATTTTCAGCAACTAAGCAACAAATACAAATTGTGCCTCATTCATTGTTATGATAAAAAGAGCAAAATAAGGTGACAGATAAATGTCTTGACATGAAAGAGGGATAAATGAGGGATCTGATGAGACAATCCCAATAAAAATACTAGGAGATGATGAAAGGAGGCCGAGATTCACAAAGACACAGAGACAGATACATAAAAAAGACAGTGACAGTAAGAGAATAATGTACTTCCCCTGCATCCGTACTAAACTTTGCAATGTAGCTTCAATCCAACGGGAATCCTGAGGTTTGTGTTGCAGGTTCCAATTACAAATGTCTGGCAATTTTTTTCCTCCCATCTCCTTCTGTTCCCCTCGGTCTGTGAAAGGGGCTTCTGGTCATCACTGATTAATAAGTGTTTTTTTTTTTTTGTTTTTTTTTTTTTTTGGTGAACTGTTGCATAATAGAGAAATGGCTGGTGACCCAGCAACGACTAAACCTTTAGCTAGTTCATTGTAGCAAGCTGAGAAGGGGGCTGTAGGACAGAGACCCCAAGTACTGACCCGCATTCATTCTGCCGATTCTCTATTCATTCACAGTCTTATTGTCGCTCGAAGATCCCATTGTTTAGCTTATAACAATATAAATTTAGAAGGAAAGTAAGAGATTCCTGACATTCCAAACTCTTATTCAATCCTATATTTATGTATGTACAGGCGTGTGTGTGTGTGTGTGTGTGTGTGTGTGTGTGTGTGTGTGTGTGTGTGTGTGTGTGTATATATAACAATTGATTATATATACATATAGATATACATAAGTGTGTATATGTATATATATATATATATATAATTTTACAATAAAGTTGTATTGCGCAATAATTATTTTTTTCATTGTCTGAAATAACTGCAGTTGTCATAATTTACCTTTGACACCTCCAAAAAGGTTCCAGCATATTGCTTTGAGAGAAATACTCTGCTTTGCGTGTCTTACGTGTCGTAGCCACACTACGAATAATTACTCTTACTCTGGCAGGAGAGTATTTATGCAAAATAGGTTAATTATTTCAAAGAAACAAGAATGTAGTAAGGTCGTATGAACACTGGAATAGAAATTAAGTCTGCTTCTTGTCTTATAATTTACAGACTTTACATTTTTATTAAATGTATTGCAAATTAAAATATCTATCTATCTATCTATCTATCTATCTATCTATCTATCTATCTATCTATCTATCCATCTGTCATATCTATCTCTCGACCCATACACCGTTATTTTCTCTCTCTCTCTCTCTCTCTCTCTCTCTCTCTCTCTCTCTCTCTCTCTCTCTCAGTAAAATGACTCTAAATACAAAAAAAAATTACAGGAGATGATAGATAGATAGATAGATAGATAGATAGATAGATAGATAGATAGATAGATAGATAGATAGATAGATAGATAGATAGATAGAAAGAAGGGTAGAGAACAATGTAAAGAGAATAAGGTATTTCTGCAAAGAATTGGTCCAAGGAATAGCCAGAACAAAACAAAAAAAAAGTGAAATAAAGGTATTTGGATCAACTGAACCATCCCATTGTTCGCGTTCCCCATTGATATGGTAATACAGCCAGTGGAACAATAACAAAGAACACCTTGCAGTTTTAAAAGACTTTTGTGTCCTAGCCAGAGAAGTTTATTATCAACTAATTAGCAACAACCTCTTCCAATGAGTTAGGTTACATTTTCATAAGCTTTGAACAAACATAGTGAACTGAGACGTTTGAAGATGATGGGCTTTTGCCAAGCAGAATGAAGAGTCATGAGACAGGAGCTGATCTTTAATAATTAATGCATGGTGTACGCGTTTAGTCTGTGTGTGCTGAGGCTGTGTACTGGCAGCATTGTGTTGTAGCAAATTCCTCTAGTTATTTCTCCATAGATATCACAGGTGCTCAGTGCAATACATTTCAAATACTATGTTTTATGCAACAGAAAGAATGAAAATATCTCATAATACATTGCAAGTGTCTGTCACAGGAAATGCAACTTACCTATAATACATGTAGATCACAGTATATGATATGTACAGGAATAGCAGCGACAATATGAATATATTATACCAATACTCTAAAAGGACATTGGCGCATAATGCAACGTACTAGGTGCTTGAATCATCACTACTGATATTGTCACTATTTGTATATTGGAAATCTATATTCTATATTAATCCTACTGTATGCAAACCATAGCCTCACTGTGTACTTGATGCAAGATTAGCATCTCGCTAATCGGAATCTAGGCAAACAGAATTAGATTGTCAGCGTTGCATTTGATTATAGAGACCAAACATTCTTGAAGCTATTGCTTTTGTGCAGGAAAAGCTAAAATGATAGAAAACGGTACAGAAAAAAAGCAAAGTGTTTAATGAATGAATTGTATTTTCTGTATGCATTGTTCTTTACCTGCTCTATGTATTGCATGTATGGTATGTGTGCACCATGCTGTTGATTAAATGCATTTGTATCACAGTTGCATTATGAATATTCAGTGATTCAATTAATGAACGGTGTCATGGCCGACTTTGAATAATAAGACTATAAATACCTGCACTTTCCTATGTGGAAAAACACTGTATACAGTACGTGTTTGGATCACAGTTGTGTTTTTTTGTTACGGTTAGCAATCATTATTATGAGTTAACCTTAACGACTGCCCAGTAGGTGGATTGCATTATGCCCCCTATATACATCCAGTCCATTCATTACAAAATATGCTTACCAAGTGATTATATTGAAATGTTCCAATCAAAAGTGGTTTGAGGTCAGAAGATTTCACTATACCCAGTGTAATGATTTTACAGTTGACCTCTATTGGAATTATGTCTAACACTGGGCATTTTAGTATTCAATGTATAGCAATAAATATGGAGAATTTAAAATAGGCATAGTGATATATATAAAGAGAGAATTCATTATTTAATGGAATCAAAATAAATACATCATAAACAAAGGAAAACAAAGAGTGGCCTTCTGCATAAACTGGGGGCAGTTTAAATGCTCTTTTGTGCTTCCAGCCCTGGGGTTGTTAAATAGGCTGCTGATGCATGAGAAGAGAGTGACTGATTTAACTCATTGGGATGCAGAATGCGGCCAGCCCTCTTTTGAAAAAAAAAAAAAAGGGGGGAGAGGGAAGGAGAGAGAGGGAGCGATACTGATAGAAGGACAGGCGGATAGGAGCTTACACTCAGTGTAATCACATGCAAACCGCAACATAGGACTTCCATTGCTGGGAGAATCTAGCTCTATATTACTGCCAGCGCAAATCACACAGCAATCCTTCTGCAACAGAGGAAGCTATGGATAAAAAAAAAACCTTTACCGTTGGCTGATGGGGATTACTCAGCATTAAGCCATCACTGTAAGTAGAGCGTTTCTGTGCATTTTCACCCTCTGTATTATGTATGCACACACATGCTTTGTTCACACACAGTCTGACTTCTGCTGCATTGTTATTGTACTGCAGATGAGGCGATTGTAGCATTGCAGATACAGATACTGTACTATGACATCGATTTTCTCTCTGCAAAATACTGTAACTGCGCCCAATACAAGCTATATGTTCATCAGACCAGTGTTTATCATCCTCATCTACAGTCACTTTTACACTGCAGGTTTATTATCATCGATTTTGTCAAATAGTGCGTATTGCTTTATTGCCTGGGATCACCCCACCTCTGGTTTCTTTATGTTTAATTATTTTTATTTTTTAAATGTTTTTAGACATTGTAATCCTGATACGTTTAATGTTAATTTAGGGAAAATCTTTCCCATTACTCCATGCAAGTGTGCAATGAATTCCGATGGCCCCTGTGCTTCCTTTGTGTGATGCTGAAGCTGTCCGCTTTGTCCTAGGGAGGGAGAAAATGGCGAGGGCTATTGTGTATGGAGCAATTTCTTCCGGTACAAAGGGTTCTTCATGCCCTGATTTCTTTATAAGAGAGAGACCCACAGAGAGAGGGAAAGAGATAAGGGGGAGAGAAAGAAAAAGAGAGAGCAATGAGAACGAGAGAGGGAGAGAGGTTCCTGATGGTGGTTTAATATACACACAAGGGATGTAACCTCCACTAGGAAGGTCCACAGGGTGAAAGAGAGAGAGAGATAAAGAGATAAGGGGATGGAAGCAGAGAGAGGGAGAGATGGGGAGAAAGAGAGAGAAGGAAGAGAGAGAGAGAGAGAGAGAGAGAGAGAGAGAGAGAGAGTGATATAGAGATAGCAGGGACAGCAAGAGATATATATAGAAAGTAAAAGACAAGAGGGGAGAAAAAAGAGAATGGGGAGATGGGGGAGAGAAAAAGCGAGAGACAGAGAGAGCAGGGGCAAAGAAAGAGAGGGGGGATAAGGGAGAGATAGAGAGAAAAGAGAAAGAGAGAGGGAGAGAGAGCAGGGATAACGAGAGAGAGAGAGAGAGAGAGAGAGAGAGAGAGAGAGAGAGCAGGGATAATAAGAGAGAGAGAGAGAGCAGGGATAATGAGAGAGAGAGAGAGAGAGAGAGCAGGGATAATGAGAGAGAGCAGGGATAATGAGAGAGAGAGAGAGAGAGAGAGAGAGAGAGAGAGCAGGGATAATGAGAGAGAGAGATAGAGAGAGAGAGCAGGGATAAAGAGAGAGAGAGAGAGAGAGAGAGAGAGAGAGAGCAGGGATAATGAGAGAGAAAGAGAAAGAGAGAGAGAGAGAGAGAGAGAGAGAGAGAGAGGGAGAGAGAGCAGGGATAATGAGAGAGAGAGAGAGAGAGAGAGAGAGAGAGAGAGAGAGAGAGAGAGAGAGAGAGCAGGGATAATGAGAGAGAGAGAGAGAGAGGGGGAGAAGGGATAATGAGAGAGAGAGAGAGAGAGAGAGAGAGAGAGAGAGAGAGAGAGAGAGAGAGAGAGAGAGTGGTAGATTGATTTTCATAAATCCCTGGCCTTTGTAGAATCATAGCATTTTTATGCAGGTATCGTTGACAGTGAGAAATGTTAGCTATGACAATTCATTTATTCAAATAACGATGCATTTTTTTTATAAACTCACTATTATTATTGTTTTATAAAACTGTTCAAAGCAGAAGTGAGAGAAACAATCAAAATACTACGAACTGTTCGTAATTATTAATTGCATACGATTAAATAGTCAGGGTTCACATGCTGCAGGTTGACAGCACAAAATCAAAACTGATGGAAGTGAAACTGATTCTTAAACAGTATAAATGAAGGATAATCAGGGTGTTTATGATACAAAGTGGACATATTTCACCAGTATTAACTAGAATTATAGGGACATATTATTTGTACATAAATATTGTTCCTATTACAGATTTAACATGTGACATACTTACACACTCATATACAAATTCCTGAAAAGGTCTTTACACAATAAATCAAAACCTTGGACAGCGAAGGCACAGCATTGCAGCAAGTGCTTATTTTTATTCCTCACGTCTGCAGTGAGAGAATTACCATCAATGTCCTATAGCAAGAAATCCCATTCCAAGTATTACATAGGAATGCCTGCATATTTTCTATTACTGTTTCTTCTTCTTCTTCTTCTTCTTCTTCTTCTTCTTCTTCTTCTTCTTCTTCTTCTTCTTCTTCTTCTTCTGCTACTGAAGAGCCATCTTTGAAATTAGATCATTGCTGTCATTAATACACATCTTAAAGCAAAGCAATAATTCATATTTCGCAGTGTGAAGCACGGGGTGTGTTTTTTATCAGATGTTGTGCAAAAAGAGCCCAGACCTTTCAAGTAAAATATGACTTCACATCCAATTAAAACGTTTATGAAAGCAATTCTTAACTCTATTATTCCTACCTGTCTGTGATATTGCATTGCTTGCATTGTTGATACCTATGTTATTATATAATGTATTTATATGGAAGATAGATAGATAGATAGATAGATAGATAGATAGATAGATAGATAGATAGATAGATAGATAGATAGATAGATAGAGAGATGTACCTATAGCTATCTATCCGTTTGTCTGTCTGCCATTGTGTGTCCCAACAGACTAATTTTCACAGACAGAATAGGTTCTCATACTTTGAGACTTAGCAAAGTTTAGTTTATAAGGTAGTTAAAATAAGACTGATGAATATTGTCATAGTAATGCTATAGCAATTGCAAAGTTAGATGCTGCAGTTAGTAACGCAAATTGTGTAATCAATAGCACCAAGGGCTGGAGCAGATAGTGTAGACATGTTTTCCCCCAGCTGCTGACATACACACATCCTCACTTCCCAATACCCTGTTCTGTGATTCCAGTGCATTACTTAGCATAATTCAGCACAGCAAGCTTTTCCTGCCTATGGACTCCTATACAATCGTATCTGTAATAGTAAGGCCATTTTTGGTCAGATGCTGGCAGTGGTTTTTAGTTAAATGCCACCCGGTTGTTTAGATGTGTTGTGTGCAAAGTGCTTTTGGAAATATACTGTCCCTGGATTCACAGCATGAACTAGAAAGCGATTTTGTTGCATTGGAATGGAAAGGATTCATCTACCAGTTTGCATCCATTTCATCCTGAATATTCAATATAAAAAGTGCACGATAACCCTTCCACAGAAAGGTTAAGCGCTTCTTACAAAGTGATTAGGAAGCATTTTCCTTTATCCTTCCATTGGTTTTTAAGCTTTTCTAGATAAGTACCTTGGTATTTAAGCGTGCAAGGCAGTAACTGTAAGTACTATTGGACCTTCACAATTATAAAGAAATAGCTGATTTATAAACTCCACGAGAGAGAGAGAGAGAGAGAGAGAGAGAGAGAGAGAGAGAGAGAGAGAGATTCGTGATCGATAAGCAGACAAGGAAAAGCTGATAGAGGGATTCGCCCTTGATTGGGGAATGGTCATTGCACAGATTGTTTGCTGGGCTCTCTGTGGCTTCAAGGACACAGGGAGATGATGAGGACTTTGGGAGCCAACATCTGCCTGGCTGGTGACGTCAGCAGGCCCGTGTAATCCTCCTGTGCTGGAGGCAGTCGCTTTATTTGTTTGGCTGTACAGACATTAATCCCTAATTCTGGATCAGCAAGCGAGGGGGAAAGACCGCACCGCTGCATCTGTCATTCCCCCTAAATATGACCACAGATGCACCAGTTTAACAACAAGAGCTCCAGGGCTGTACAATTATGATTGAATATCTTCCAAAAATGGTACTGTAATCATTTAAACACAAATTTGCACTTTTTTCTTGTTTTTGTAGATTCATGCTGTGTTGTTTGTACATTGTAGTGTATTTATCTATATATAGAATTTTATATCTATATATACGTGATTGTAGTTGTTATGTGGTGTGTTGAGTTGGGGACTTGGCTGCTACTGTCATAGTGTTGCAAGCCCTTTGGTTAAACTGACAGTTTTGTACAGTTTCTAATTGAGAAAGACATTTAAGTTTTAATTGTAAATTTTGTTTTGTGCATTCTCTTAAAGTGCTATATTCATTTCGTTGCTTTGTTTATATTTTATAAGGTTTAATCCGGATCTGCCAGTAGAAGACTTGGGTCCCCTCATTTGCCTCCCCCAGCCTCCAGCCTCCACTGCAGTTTCTGTATAACACTTGGAAATTAAATCTAAGGATCCACCCATGGCTGCTTCTGACAATGGATCTGCAGCTGACAAATAATATCATTTTTTTCTGCTTTGGTCCTGATGCAAAGTCACGCATCCACCAATAATAGCTCATCTTCTGCCATTTTTTAGGGGTTTCGGTACTGGGGCACCCTGATTCCAGAATAGTGGATGTGCAGGACTCCTTGGTGCAGGCTTTTTCACAGTGAGAGTCAATATGGATGCCAAATCATTTAAATGGCAGTAAAAGGCTTAGATTCCTCAATTCCTTTATTCTGTCCTAGTCGAGAGTAACTGTAGCCAGGCCATATGGGCTGCCCATACTCTCTTGGGGATGGGCAGGTGCGATTGAGTTAATTTTTCTCATTACACAGAAAGATGACACGGTTCGACCTTTCCTTTAAGATCATCGGGTCAACACGAGACTTCAACTGAACTACGTCATAGCCCTGTGTTGCAAAAAAATAATTTAATGCACTATATTCTATTTTAACTGAGGGGAAACCCCGTGAATGTTTCCTATAGGCATAAAACCACTCAGTATCCCCAAACTGAATCGACTGCATTAATTAGGATTGGCTGCAAGCGTCATTTTATCTTTATTAAGGGAGCTTCGAAAAAAAAAAAAAAATCCTGGAATGCCAGCTCTGCAGTCTGTCGGAGAAAATAGTACTACAAGCATTGGCCATAGCAGAGCAGAAGAAAAATTAGAATGAAAAAAAAAAAAAAATTAATGGAGGGGTTGTGTGTGCTTACTACGATGCAGAGCGTTTCGCCATTTGGTTATGACACAAGTCTCTGACTCTCCGTGTTCACAGCGGACCTTGATTTAATGTCATACAATTAAGGCACGCGGTGAATGCCAAGAGCGGAGCCTAAGAACCGCACTGACCTAAGAAACGCACCGAAGATCACCCCAGCTCCACAGGACGAAACCTAAAGCCATTAGCAGCAGTTGATTTGAGTGTGTCTTGAAATGGAGATTGGACAGAATAAATGCATTTTTATATAATGACAGGACAAATGTGGGCGAATATATGCAATTATTGATGCACATAGTAATCCGTGGGCACCACCGACCTATACCTATTAGTTCTAACATTTATTCTCTCCGTATATACGTTAATGTATTACAATAGTTTCTACAATTCCATCCTGTCCTTCAATATATGATTTGTTGTATTTACACATTATTGATTTGTATTGCATTGCATTTTTTGCATAAACATCTTAGCAAAAAAATAAATAAATGATTTCTGGAGGAAGTTGTGATGTCCACAATACAAGGTGAAGTAATTCAAAGCACCTAGATCATTTAATGACTTCTTCACATAAAGCCAGTGTGTTTATCTTTCGTAGATGAGTTCATTTAAATAATACAAAGTAAAAGAAATGTGGAAAACACTGAAGTTTGGTAAATCAGCTATTTAATCTTGCTATATAGTTCGGCGAAGCCTATGCAAAACATGGAGGGATATACAGCTTATGCGGAGACATGAAGCGCTGTCCAGGGTGCTGGAAAAAGCTTTGCTATGACTAACAAGGCCCAGGACTCCCTGTGCTGGTCACCTTGTCCATTAGGCGAGCTCTAATAATCTGTATACTTAATGCAAGACACCCTGTTCTTGTATCAGCTAGACGAATAGCCATCCCTTCCAGAAAGCAGGAGCCGAACAATACGATATAGGTTGGAGGCAATATGTAACATACTGCGCCCAAGCTTACACAAGGAAATATACTTGAACAAGCGACGGGGTTTTTATGTCAAAGTCCCTCTGCATTCTGATAAATGTAGAGCGATACATCAATGTACACCCTGACGCAATAGCGGAAAAACGCACGCGTATGCGCACTGTGCAGAATGCAGTGGTGTTAAGATCTGCACTATAGGGCCATCAGAGTATATGGTTGCGTATCTAGTTTAATGCGGCATCTGTCACAGGGTTGCATAGCAAATGCAGATAAGCAGATCCTTGTAGCTCAGGGTAAGGCCACAACAAAATATAAATAATACATAGCAAAGTACTGGACGTACTTTAACTATAGCTTAGCAATACAGTTACCTTCATATACAATAAATGTAATTTAGACATCGGGTTTTTTTTTTAGATTTTAAGGAGGAGCTTAAAAATGTGGAACATGGGAGATTTTGACTTTATTGTCTGGAAATTTACATATATAAATCATACAACGTATATTCACGTAAATTTTCCTGCTAAACTAATTTATTATCAAATATCGTTTAACTTCCTTACCGTGGCCTCTGTGTAGCGCCAATCCATAGCCTACGGTATGAGACGTATTAGCCAATAACTATCGCAGTGACAGCGAAGGCAATTACTTGTTAATTAGGTTATATAGACTATGTCAAGTAAAGCAAACCTTACTGGTCTCAATAAACTATGTTTATATATATATATACATATATATATATATATATATATACATACATACATATACACAAAACACACACACACACACACACACACACACACACACACACACACACACACACACAGAGTATACAGTATGTGCCGTAGTACTGGCACAGCACACATTGAGTATTAATTACATTATACAGAAAATTGATTATACTATAAATAGCTGTAGCCTAGTGTAGATATATGACAGTAGCAGTTGTATGTAGGTCACAGCTGGAAGATATTGGGGTAATGAAGTACACATGTGCGTCCAAAACGTTAGATTCATCCTCTTTTACTTTAGTTATCTGATAATTCAATCGAGGCCCGATTACCATGTACATTCCGCTGCACATCTCAGCCTGTAGGCTACAATTAATACAATAAGCTTCACAGGCTATATAATTGCAATTGAAGCGTTTATACCAAGAATATTTGTGGATGTTTATTTCATTTGATTAAAAAAATTAACCACACTAGATGATTCTTGTAGTTTTATTTTCTGTCATAATTGCCATAATTGCTAGAGACATTTAAGAAACTGCATTTTTCTTTTGATCGTTTCTCTCTCTAGGCTCCGTTATTGCAAAGTGCATTTAGACTGCAGCGGGATGCAGAGGGCAATAAAGTAGTATGGAGAGCAAATAGAGTCTTTGTATCAGCAGAATTAACAATACAACAGTGTCCCGCAGCGCCCTCTATGGTGCATTTGTAGCACCGCCAGTAATAAGACATGAAGGGTTTCCAATCAATTAAACGACATTTGAAGCCCTGGAGATGTAAATAAAAAATGCTCAGCCAGTCACGCAAATAATAAACTGTACATAAAGAATTAGAGCAGTGATCGAATGAATGTATTAAGGTCTTATTGCAGGAGACATCAGACAGGAAAGGTCAACCTAAATTTGAGTCTATTCCAGAAGAGCCTACCATGATACCGAGGGCGATATCATTTTTAATTTCAAGGCAATTCAGTTGATGACTTGGTTGCATATTAATGTAATAACTGCATGTGCAATACACTGCTTCTATATGTCATGTAAGCCAGCTGGGTCATGCAGCGGATATTATTTGATACTTTAACCTGTTTAAACTGTTTCTTTAATTCTCCTACTGTACATTGAATATTACTTCACCTGTGTACAATAGGAAGGGTACAAGCAAATATTGTTTAAACAATTTATTTCCATTTGTGGTGATGTCATCTGCAGTTGGCTTATTTTACATAACATCGAATGAGCTGGAAATAAAGATGTGAACTATATATATATATATATATATATATATATATATATATATATATATATATACTTTTGACTCCATCTAGTGTCTTATGAATATTATTTAGATGTTTCACAGTTGATGAAGTACCGAATATACTGGCTGACTGACGTACAAATTTCTGGGGGTTTACATGGGCCTAGAATTAGGCCTCCAGACTCGGAACACTATTGATATTATACAGTATAAGTAGTAGTATAAAGACATCTATCTTACTGTCATTATAATACAATGATGCAATATTTGTACCTTTTTGTAGGGTAGTGTGATAAACAATTGAGGTTATAAGGACATGTATATGATGCTTATATTATATAATATATGAGCAACTCATATGCTTGCCACATATATTATTATTTTGTTGCTTTGCTTTTAACTATCATGATGTTGGTAAGACTTTAACCATACAAGCCATGTTTTCCTTGTTGGGATGTGTTTTCCTAAATATTATTTGATTTGTTTAGAAAATGTTAATTTTAAAAGAATAATGTAGTAATTATCTATTCCATTTAACAATATACTAGGTCTTAGCTCTCTCTGGCCATACTGGTCACTTACTCATGTTGGAAAACAGATATAGGAAAATATAGGATACATGCACACATCAGGTGTACCATATTTTGTGCAGTTAATCCTTTTAGTACAATGTTGTGGATGAATTAGCCCAGCAAGGCAGCATCAATTGTAGCTTAAGTAGTGATTTATTGACCATGATGCCAGGACCTCGCCAGTACTCCACATATGCGCGTTTTCATACAGAATGCTACATATCTGAAATAATGAGCCTGTTTATGCAAACAAGTGCAAGAAAACATATTTTGCTTTGTGGAATGAGATATTATAATGAGATAAAAAAAAAGAGAAGATTGTGTACAATTCAGCATTTTTAATGGCAGGCCATTGTTTACTGTAGCTGCACAAAAGACCAAATTTACATATTACTTCAAAGGGGACAATAATTATTAATTTCAGGTCAATTTCTTGTTACAATCTAGGTGCATGTAATACAGCACCTGCATTTATATGCAAAAGTATAGTAAACAAACGTGTTAAAAACGATAAATGTGTGAAACTAAACAGCTAATATCCCTGATTTTCCTAGGATTTATTATACATAAAGGGGGGTATTCAATTGTCTGAAAAGTCAGTTGGGTGTCTGTTTTTTCCTATCTAATAGACAGGAAAAAACAGATACCCAACCGACTTTTCAGACAATTGAATTTGCCCCAAAGTATGCTGAAAAAAGTAGTATTAGTAATAAATCATGAAAAGTTTAACTAAATGAAAAAGGTTCTCTCAACATGGTAATATGTTTTCAAACCCCCCATACAAGTACAGTCATAGGCCACATGTAATGAGTAATGATTTGCGGGCATGGCACGATTCCAATAACATTTACTCTAGATTTAATGGCACAAATAGTTCTAAGGTAAATCGCTCTATTCAGCAAAAATCTCAATATTGACTTGAATATTATTGGGCAATATTGACACTATAGCTGCGATGTATTGAAGTCCGAGTTCAATGGCTGTGCGTGGATACCGGCCATACTCAGACTTTTTTATAAAGGGGCAATCATTTACAAGGCATGGTTTAGCCTTGTAAATGATTGCCCCTTTAAAAAAATATCCGAGTTAGGCCAGGATCCCGTGGGACCACTAAATTTGGATTTCATTACATCCTGACCAATATATATATTTTTTGTCATAACAATTCAGCAAAAATATTCAAAGAAACAGTGAATGTGGTAACATGATGTTCCTGCAAAGTTCAAGAAAGCTTTGTTTTCAGAAATCCGAAAACAAGACCTTCTATTTCTTGCTCAGCGCATGCTCAGTCATGCGCTTACATAATAATGGGAATAGTCCCCTTCCCTGCAGTGTGTAAGAAGCAGCAAGTGTAGGCCCAACTCCAACCTCCCAAAAGTGTCTATATTGATTAAACTGTGTACATAGGTGGTCATTCCGAGTTGATCGCTCGCTAGCAGTTTTTAGCAGCCGTGCAAACGCTATGCCGCTGCCCACTGGGGAGTGTATTTTAGCTTAGCAGAAGTGCGAACGAAAGGATCGCAGAGCAGCTACAAAATAATTTTGTGCAGTTTCAGAGTAGCTTCAGACCTACTCAGTGCTTTCGATAACTTCAGACTGTTCAGTTTCTGTTTTGACGTCACGAACACGCCCTGCTTTCACCCAGCCACGCCTGCGTTTTTCCTGGCATGCCTGTGTTTTTTTTAACACTCCCTGAAAATGGTCAGTTGACACCCAGAAACGCCCTCTTCCTGTCAATCAATCTGCGGCCAGCAGTGCGACTGAAATGCTTCGCTAGACCTTGTGTGAAACTACATCGTTCGTGGTAATAGTACTATGCGCATGTGCATTGTGTCGCATACGCATACACAGAAGTGCATTTTTTTTTCCTGATCACTGCACAGCGACCGAAAACAGCTAGCGATCAACTCGGAATGACCCCCATAGTCTTTATATTAGTCTATTTATATGTATGTGGTTTTATATATAAAATTTAAATATAAATTTTATATATAAAACCCCATAAATATAAATGTATAAAGGCTAATATAAAGCCTACAGTAGGCTGTAGCCAGGCCTCACTTGTGGCTCATTTCAACTACAGGGACTCCCTCGTGAAATGTAAGGCTTTTCTACATATAATGCCATGCTGAAATGCTCCCTGCTTGCTCCCTACGGTGTGTTATCTGCAAGATGGGCATTAGGGGAGAATATAATTGCGTTATCTTCTCCATTAACCCTTTGTTGAATAGTGGGGTTACGTAAAAAATGCATAAACACTATTTTCTGTACTTTTAATGAGACAAAAAAATGTCCTGAATAGAGCCCAAAATAAGGTTAGCTTTGGTTTAAAACAAATTGTTGCTTTAAATCAAGCAGGTATATTGCCCCACTTATCACAGACTATTACATTTGCTAATACATTAGTGTAATTACATTAGTGCAAATACTGGATGACACTGATGTAATAGTAACTGTGTGATCAAATATGATTTCTTCATTGAACAAATTAATATACATTGTATGTGCAATTCGACAAAAGTAGTAACTGTACAATACTATACTTGTTAAGTTGTTTCCTGATTCACAATGGCACTACACGAGTTTAGATTTGGGCAATGATGTGTAGTACATTGCGACACATATAATGATATATGAATTTTACATTTAACAACCTGTGACAAAGAAACACTTCGGGTGGAATTCAAATGTTTGAAAAGTCGGTTAGGTGTCTGTTTTTTCCTGTCTATTAGATAGGAAAAAACTGACACCCAACTGACTTTTCAAACATTTGAATCTCCCCCTTTGAGTGACATATTTTAAAAGTACAGAGAAGTGCTTTCCAGGTAATATGAGGAATTATGGAGGTCCATAAAAGGAATGTTAAGTGCCACCGGGATGTAGCTAAAATGCCGCCGGACGGGATCCCGGCAGTCAAAATACTGACGCCGGAATCCCAAATGTTCATTTAGCAGGATACGCTCACATCGTGCTGCGGGGGGGTGGGAGATTAGGTTTAGGCATTAGAAGGGGGGTTAGGATTAGGGTGCAGGAACGAGAAGGGGATTATTAGGTACTGGGGGGGTAGGGAGGTTTGGAGTTAGGCACTTACAAGGGGAGGTTAGGGTCAGGCACTAAGCGGGGAGGGTTAGGTTTAGGCAGCAGGGAAGGGAGGGTTAGGGTTAGGCACCACTGGGGGGGGGGGGTTAGGCACCACCAGGGGCGATTAGGGTTAGGCATCCGCATGGGAGGGTTAGGGTCGGGGTCAGAGGAGGGTTAGGGTACTTTCATGGGGGCTGTCAGGATTCTGATGGATGGGATGCTGCTGTCGGTATTCTGACTGCCGGCATCATGTCCATTGGTATGTCATACCAAATCCATGTCACCTGCCACACACATTATGGAGGAATCTATATTGTGGAATTAATTATTATTTGTGAGAATGTAGCCTGTCACTTCACTGGGAACCCTTACTTCATGTATTTGTCAGGCATCATGTAATTTAGTCAGGCAGTGCATCAGTGATGTCAATGGTTCCTAGAACTTCGGTAGGTCCTGTACTGGTTCAACCAAGACCAAGTGACCCCACAGGGTGGATGATACAGATCAAATTGAATCAAAGCCTGAGTGAACAAATATTTTCAAGCAATACTTTCTTACTTCAAAAGTTGACTGATGAGATTTTGTTTTTAAGAATGTAGGCCAGGTGGCAGAAGATTGCACATGAAAAAGTGGGTCCACATGAGAATTTAGAGGTTATTTTATATAAAACAAATCATTTTAGGATTATTACAGATTTGAAAGAGAAGCTTAACATTTAAAATCTAAACATATTATTTCCTGTCCTTGATAAAGTGGGAACACATAGGAGCTTTCTTGGGGTATTTAGTGCTTATGTTTGATCACTAGAAAATGTAAAAGATTCTGGGCTTTAGAGAGGAATGGAAAACGTATCTTTATTAAATCTATATACCTGAACATACTCTACTGGGTCAGGCCAATGTTTCATGGGCAAAGTAGCTTGTATATACTGTACAAGGCTTATTCTAATTGTTTTGAAGCTATTCTTTAAAGAAAAATTCCATGCAAAACTATTTTTTACATTTTATTTTTAGGCAATGAAACAAAGAGAACATATTGACTCCCAGCTACGGATATATAGAGAGACACATACAGTAGTTTTATATTTCCAGAGAGTGCGAATATGAAATATAACTGGTTAATAGTGTACAAAATATCAAGGGGAAGAAGCAGGATGAGAATAGAAAAGTGACATTTGGATTTAACAATCTGAAGGTCATTAGTGACTCTGAAAAGGGCAGTTTCAGTCAAATGAGCTTTTCAAGAACAAAACTGGAAATAGCTCTGATTTATTATGGGAGACTGGTTAATCTAGGACTAAAAGTAAAGTGTTCCAGAAGTTTAGACATGATAGGTTTATTGGAGAAGGGGCAAATGCTGGACAGATAAAACAAACACAATTTAACATTTTAAGGGATCATTAAGACTGGTACATCCTTAAGGGAGGAAAGTAAAATGCCAAAGAGTGAGAGACAATTTAAAAATTGAGTAAGGACGGGGACTAAAAGAATAATCATTAGAAGAGATTAGTAGAAAATATACCTTTTAAATTCCAATATTTAGTAAAGGTCTCTGAGGAGCAGACAATGCCCTCCGATATCAGTAATATCAATGTAACCATCTTATATTGAAAAGAAAGTCTTAAGCCCCATACACAGTAGACGAGAAAGTAAAAGATCTCGCTCAGAAGGTCCAATCTGAGCGAGATCTTTTACAGTGTGTACACTCAATGTCGTTAACGATACGCGCTCCTGCACATCGTTAATGACCCCCTTCTTCATCTGAACATGTACAGACGAGAGAGGTCCTCGTTAACGACAGCCATGATGCAGATGCTGCATGGGCGTCGTTTCCCCCGCCGCCCCCATGGCCGTCACTCCCTTCCCTGCCAGCATCGGAAAGAGCTTATGCACTTGTCGATGCCGGCACCCTGCCGGGCCCCCGCCTCTGCCAATATCGGCGGGGACTAGTTTAGTGTGTACTGGGCTTCACATGTAAAAACAAAGCTAACATTCATGGTTGTTTATATCCTCACTATATACTAGCCAAATGTAATGGCACAGAAATATCATCCAATCACACACTAGCTTTAAATAGTTGAATTAGAAAATGAAAGCTACATTTGGATAGGTTGTTATGGGTCTTTGTAGATATACATTTGTTTTTATTTTGTTAGTAAATAATCTTCATGTCAGATACAAGAAAATAACAGCCACAGATGTAAAACTCCTGTTATCCCAAGGTACCAGAATCAAAGGAAACCGGCAGTCACTCTGAAGGATATGTTGAATTGGGTTAATCATAAGCAGAGGCTGCTGATTAGCTGTGCAACAACTAGCTATCAGGCTGTGGCAGATTTCCCTCTCTAGAGTAGAAAGTGATATAAAACAAAGAGAAGAAGGGAAGTAAGCTACATACAGAGAGAAAATAAAACAAAAAACGATTTATAGGTGTGTGTGTGTGTGTGTGTGTGTGTGTGTGTGTGTGTGTGTGTGTGTGTGTGTGTGTGTGTATTCTCTCATTGTACATCACCTGCATTGAAATAATATAAAAACAACAATATATGTTCCTGTGCTAATACAGTATCAGTTACCATTGTTAATTTAAAGGACATATATTTTACATGACAATCTGTACATACTGTACATGCACAAAGGCCAGCAAGTTGTCTGGCATCTTCCACCATTCTGACTCTTACCCAAAGATAAATCCTGGAAATGTTTGTCATGGGGTGAACTAAATATATATTGGGGTCTATGTATTAAGCTGTGAAAATAGATATAAAGTGGATAGAGATAAAGTACCAACCAATCAGCTCCTGTCAGTTTTCAAACCCAGCCTGTGACATGTCAGTTAGGAGCTGATTGTCTGGTACTTTATCTACGTCCACTTTATCTCTCTCCAAGGCTTAAGACATAGACCCCTTGATCACATATTATGCTAGTCGGGGTTTCTATTATGGGTCTATTATTGAAACTGCTGTAATTTAATGCCTGGGTGCATAACAGGAGCTGTGCTATCATAGGGGCAGATCTATTAAGGCTGGAGAAGGGATAAAGAAGTGATAAAGCAGTGATAAGTGCAAGGTGATAACGCACTAGCCAGCCTGCTCCTAAAGGGGGGTAAGGGGGGTACACACAGAGAGATCCGTGTTTAAAACCTCAGCAATCTGACTAGATTGCTTACGCATCACTATCGCCGGTGCTAGATTGAGCCTGCATGCATGGTCAATCTAGCGGGTCGCTCACTTCACCGCTGTGTGAAGTGAGCGCCCCCCCGTCCTCACTCAACACTTTGCGCTGTGCTGAGCAGGGGGGGGGGGGGGAGCGTGCTGAGTGGTGTGTTAAGATCGCTCAGCACACATCTCCCCCGTCAGTACCCCCCTTAAATGTTATTTTTCAAATCCGTAATGATGGGATGGTGCGTTATCACCTTGCGCTTATCACTGGTTTATCCCTTCTTTAGCCCTTCTCCAGGTTAATACATCTGCCCCTATGTATTTAGTGTATGGATGAGGCTGTGATGAAATGTAAAAGTCTTGCACTATAACTGAGGCTATGCTCACAGGTTATGCTTGTTGTATAAAACTGAGGCTATGGGGGTAATTCAGAGTTGATCGCAGAAGCAAATTTGTTAGCAGTTGGGCAAAACCATGTGCAGTGCAGGGGGGGGGGGCAGATATAACATTTGCAGAGAGAGTTAGATTTGGGTGGGTTATTTTGTTTATGTGCAGAGTAAATACTGGCTGCTTTATTTTTACACTGCAATTTAGATTTCAGTTTGAACACTCCCCACCTAAATCTAACTCTCTCTGCACATGTTACATCTTCCTCCCCTGCAGTGCACATGCTTTTGCCCAACTGCTAACAAATTTGCTGCTGCGATCAGGTCTGAATTACCCCCTATGCTCACAGGTTAAATTAGTTGTGTACAACTGAGACTATGTGCACAGGTTATGCTTGCTGTATATAACTGAGACTATGCTCACAGGTTATGCTTGCTGTATATAACTGAGGCTATGCTCACAGGTTATGCTTGCTGTATATAACTGAGGCTATGCTCACAGGTGATGCTTGCTGTATATAACTGAGGCTATGCTCACAGGTTATGCTTGCTGTATATAACTGAGGCTATGCTCACAGGTTATGCTTGCTGTATATAACTGAGGCTATGCTCACAGGTTATGCTTGCTGTATATAACTGAGGCTATGCTCACAGGTTATGCTTGCAGTATATAACTGAGACTAGGCTCATAGGTTATGCTTGCTGTATATAACTCAGGCTATGCTCACATGTTATACCAAGGTATACTCGGGCGCTTAATGTATGAGATTCCTTACTGAGCTACATCCAAAAACAAATAGGGGGAAGTCACTCCCACAATAATAGAAGGTATAGCAAAATGGAGGCTGCGCTCTGGTGTATCTAAATAATGGTGGTTCTCAAAGAGAGAATTTGCTTAAAAATAACAATTGAATAAAACCACAAAATATATAATGCATACAAAAATAACCACGTTATAATAACATGAATTCATGTACAGTGTTAAAAAAAAATATATTACCCTGAATATTGGGTCAGGAGATATGTTGGTATTTCATTAGCAGAGTCCATTCCAATGGTTTCCCCTTGTTTGGTATTGAGTCAAATAAGGCAATAGGCTTTTACATGCGGAGGGAGTACAATAGGCAATGCAATGGCCGATTCACCGTCAGAGGTAATTGTAGCTTTAGATGATCCCATTTTTAGAATGGGTTCTTCATGCAATATGGTGTTAATGATAAGCCAGAGTTCTCTCTGACCCTCTTTTGGTAAGATGATGATTTCCAGGGGATAGTTCGGCTCCGAGTGTATGAAGTGTTCTGACCAAATAATAGGCACAACTGAGACTATGCTCACAGATTATACTTGCTGTATATAACTGAGGCTATGCTCACATGTTATGCTTGCTGTATATAAATGTGGCTAATTCCACAGGTTATGCTTGCTATATATAACTAAGGGTATGCTCACAGGTTATGCTTGCTGTATAAAACTCAGGCTATGCTAACAGGTTATGCTTGCTGTCTGTAACTGAGGCTGCGCTCACAGGCTATGCTTGCTGTATATAACTGAGGCTATGCTCACAGGTTACGCTTGCTGTATATAACTGAGGCTATGCTCACATGTTATGCTTGCTGTATATAAATGTGGCTAATTCCACAGGTTATGCTTGCTATATATAACTAAGGCTATGCTCACAGGTTATGCTTGCAGTATAAAACTCAGGCTATGCTAACAGGTTATGTTTGCTGTCTGTAACTGAGGCTGCGCTCACAGGCTATGCTTGCTGTATATAACTGAGGCTATGCTCACAGGTTACGCTTGCTGTATATACTGTAACTGAGGCTACGCTCACAGGTTATGCTTGCTCTATAAATCTCAGGCTATGCTCACAGGTTATGCTTGCTGTCTATAACTGAGGCTATGCTCACAGGTTATGCTTGCTCTATAAAACTCAGGCTATGCCCACAGGTTATGCTTGCTGTCTATAACTGAGGCTATGCTCACAGATTATGCTTGTTGTATATTACTCAGACTATGGGGGTAATTCAGATCTGATCGCTAGGGTGCAAAAATGCACAGCAGAGATCAGGTCTGAATTAGCCCCTATGTTCACAGGTTATGCTTGCTGTATATAACTGAGGCTATGCTCACAGGTTACGCTTGCTGTATATACTGTAACTGAGGCTACGCTCACAGGTTATGCTTGATCTATAAATCTCAGGCTATGCTCACAGGTTATGCTTGCTGTCTATAACTGAGGCTATGCTCACAGGTTATGCTTGCTCTATAAAACTCAGGCTATGCCCACAGGTTATGCTTGCTGTCTATAACTGAGGCTATGCTCACAGATTATTCTTGTTGTATATTACTCAGACTATGGGGGTAATTCAGAGCTGATCGCTAGGGTGCAAAAATGCACAGCAGAGATCAGGTCTGAATTAGCCCCTATGTTCACAGGTTATGCTTGCTGTATATAACTGAGGCTATGCTCACAGGTTAAATGAGTTGTGTATAACTGAGACTATGCTCACAGTTTATGCTTGCTGTATATAACTGAGGCTATGCTCACATGTTATGCTTACTGTATATAACTGAGGCTATGCTCACAGGTTATACTTGCTGTCTAGAACTGAGGCTATGCTCACAGGTTATGTATGCTTGCTGTATATAACTGAGGCTATGCTCACAGATTATGCTTGCTGTATAGAACTGAGGCTATGCTTACAGATTATGTATGGCTGCTGTATATAACTGAGGCTATGCTCACAGGTTATGCTTGTTGTATAAAACTGAGGCTATGCTCACAGGTTATGTATGCTTGCTGTATATAACTGAGGCTATGCTCACAGGTTATGCTTATTGTATATAACTGAGGCTATGCTCACAGGTTATGCTTGCTGTATAGAACTGAGGCTATGCTCACAGGTTATGTATGCTTGCTGTATATAACTGAGGCTATGCTCACAGGTGCTTGTTTTATATAACTGAGGCTGTGCCTTATTTTTATCCTTGTGAGTAAATAGCCATTTCTATATAATGTTTGTATAACTAGATGTATACAGGGGAAGCGGTTACAATACCACTAGTCACTGAATCCTACACAGTATCTGAAACTGCTCTAATGTTTTGCTTATAGGCATGTAAGTAAGGCTATTCTCTAATAGAATCAAAGGCTAATCTATATCTATAACCAAGTCTACGCTCTAATGTTAAAATTGTCAATTATAAATGAAGCTATACTCAAATGTTCTGCTTGTGCAATATTGAATATGTTCTGGTACCAAATGTCGACAGTAACAATGTAAACATTCAAAATGAGCAACATTGTAATGTCGCCGTGTACAAAATGATGACAGTTGATATGTCAGGTACACCAAGGTGGCAATCAAATTCTTGAGACCAGAATGTCAACAGGTACAAAATATCTAAACTGAAAATGTTTACACAAGATTAACCCCTACCCTATATATATCCCTACCTGAAACCTTAATTACATTTTGACTGTTGATATTTCAATTATGTCTACATTATGGTATAGTCATTTTGACTGTCAACATGTTGATTGTTTATCTAATGATAAGCGCTGAGGGAATCAATGTTGCTTTACTCCAATTGGTGGTGCATACTTGAGTCAGGGCCATCTTAACAGCAGTGTAGACACCTGGGCAAATCATTGTACTGGGGCCCCTACCATCCTCCAGCTGTAGGGGTGTGGGGTGCTATCAGCAGCAGCTTTGATGTCCCACAGGCTGTAGGGGGTGTTCTATCTTCCGCTCAGCATGTAGGACCTGGAGCAGCAATTTCTGCTAATTACTCCTTTACTGCACGGAATGTAGGAGACGGGGCAGGAGGGAGAACACTAAACTGTAGAAGGGGGCCTTGGGCAGAATGAATGGGCCCCAGTACAGTACTTCCAGGATGGTAGGGGTGTTTAATACGCAGGGGAGTGGGCTTAATTTTCATAATTTTTCGCTTGACTATATATCTCAAGATCCTGGAAATGTATTTCTTAGCTTTTAATGGCATAAAAACAATCTAGAGAGTCCCCCCTTTCAGGAGGTACTAGGGACTTGGAGATCAGAGTTAAGGAGCCAGAGCACTGCATACCAGGCGTGTAGAGCTGGAGCAAAGACCAGCTGCTGGAAGGCTGGTCTCTCTGGTTCTGGGCATAGTAGAGACAAGCTGCCAGTATCCACTGAAAGGAGAGAGTCCCAGCTTTTTGAGTATGCCCTCATAAAGACTCTATGTCAGACAGAACCCGAGATATATGGCTGGAAAGAGCAAATAACAGGCTTGGATGGGGGCCATTGCCTTAAAGATATCTCCAGTTCCCCAGGGCCGATTTTCAAAAATCTGGTACCCCTGGAAAAAGGGGACATTCAGCTATCAGCATCAGACCCTTATACTCATGGAGTCATTGGGCAACTGCCCATTGAGCCTGTAATCTGACTCTGTACCTGTACTCAGCTCTGACTTGAGTCCATTTTTTAATTTCATGTTTATGGATTCCAACTAAGGCTATGTTATAATTTTATATTGGTGATATAAACTGAGCCTCAGTTATACTGTTCTCTGAAAGCATGACATTATAACATGGACTCAAGTATTCACAACAAATTAGAGCGTAGGTTGAGTTTAGTGATGAGCGGGTTCGGTTCCTCGGTAACCGAACCCCCCGAACTTCACCCATTTTACACGGGTCCGAGGCAGACTCGGATTCTCCCGTATGGCTCGGTTAACCCGAGCGCACCCAAACGTCATCATCCCGCTGTCGGATTCTCGCGAGATTCGGATTCTATATAAGGAGCCACGCGTCGCCGCCATTTTCACTCGTGCATTGGAAATGTTAGGGAGAGGACGTGGCTGGCGTCCTCTCCGTTTATTAATGTTGCTGCAAATATTTGTGCTTATTGCTTAATTGTGGGGACTGGGGAGCAGCTGTATTATATAGGAGAAGTACAGTGCAGAGTTTTGCTGATCAGTGACCACCAGTTTTATCCGTTCTCTGCCTGAAAAACGCTCCATATCTGTGCTCAGTGTGCTGCATATATCTGTGGTCACACTGCTTTATTGTGGGGACTGGGGACCAGCAGTATTATATAGGAGGAGTACAGTGCAGAGTTTTGCTGACCAGTGACTACCAGTATACGTTATCTGCCTGAAAAACACTCCATAGCTGTGCTCAGTGTGCTGCATATATCTGTGGTCACACTGCTTTATTGTGGGGACTGGGGACCAGCAGTATTATATAGGAGGAGTACAGTGCAGAGTTTTGCTGACCAGTGACCACCAGTATTATACGTTGTCTGCCTGAAAAACGCTCCATATCTGTGCTCAGTGTGCTGCATATATCTGTGCTCACACTGCTTTATTGTGGGGACTGGGGACCAGCAGTATAATATAGGAGGAGTACAGTGCAGAGTTTTGCTGACAGTGACCACCAGTATATATAGCAGTACGGTACGGAAGGCCACTGCTCTACCTACCTCTGTGTCGTCAAGTATACTATCCATCTAGATTCTATACCTGTGGTGCATTTTAGTTTTGCAGTTTGCTGACAGTGACCACCAGTATATATAGCAGTACGGTACGGAAGGCCACTGCTCTACCTACCTCTGTGTCGTCAAGTATACTATCCATCTAGATTCTATACCTGTGGTGCATTTTAGTTTTGCAGTTTGCTGACAGTGACCACCAGTATATATAGCAGTACGGTACGGAAGGCCACTGCTCTACCTACCTCTGTGTCATCAAGTATACTATCCATCTAGATTCTATACCTGTGGTGCATTTTAGTTTTGCAGTTTGCTGACAGTGACCACCAGTATATATAGCAGTACGGTACGGAAGGCCACTGCTCTACCTACCTCTGTGTCGTCAAGTATACTATCCATCTAGATTCTATACCTGTGGTGCATTTTAGTTTTGCAGTTTGCTGACAGTGACCACCAGTATATATAGCAGTACGGTACGGAAGGCCACTGCGCTACCTACCTCTGTGTCGTCAAGTATACTATCCATCTAGATTCTATACCTGTGGTGTATTTTAGTTTTGCAGTTTGCTGACAGTGACCACCAGTATATATAGCAGTACGGTACGGAAGGCCACTGCTCTACCTATCTCTGTGTCGTCAAGTATACTATCCATCTAGATTCTATACCTGTGGTGCATTTTAGTTTTGCAGTTTGCTGACAGTGACCACCAGTATATATAGCAGTACGGTACGGAAGGCCACTGCTCTACCTACCTCTGTGTCGTCAAGTATACTATCCATCCATACCTGTGGTGCATTTCAGTTGTGCGCAGTATATATAGTAGTAGGCCATTGCTATTGATACTGGCATATAATTCCACACATTAAAAAATGGAGAACAAAAATGTGGAGGTTAAAATAGGGAAAGATCAAGATCCACTTCCACCTCGTGCTGAAGCTGCTGCCACTAGTCATGGCCGAGACGATGAAATGCCATCAACGTCGTCTGCCAAGGCCGATGCCCAATGTCATAGTAGAGAGCATGTAAAATCCAAAAAACACAAGTTCAGTAAAATGACCCAAAAATCAAAATTGAAAGCGTCTGATGAGAAACGTAAACTTGCCAATATGCCATTTACGACATGGAGTGGCAAGGAACGGCTGAGGCCCTGGCCTATGTTCATGGCTAGTGGTTCAGATTCACATGAGGATGGAAGCACTCATCCTCTCACTAGAAAAATGAAAAGACTTAAGCTGGCAAAAGCACAGCAAAGAACTGTGCGTTCTTCTAAATCACAAATCCCCAAGGAGAGTCCAATTGTGTTGGTTGTGATGCCTGACCTTCCCAACAATGGAGGGGAAGAGCTTGCGCCTTCCACCATTTGCACGCCCCCTGCAAGTGCTGGAAGGAGCACCCGCAGTCCAGTTCCTGATAGTCAAATTGAAGATGTCACTGTTGACGTACACCAGGATGAGGATAAAGGTGTTGCTTGCGCTGGGGAGGAAATTGACAAGGAGGATTCTGATGGTGAGGTGGTTTGTTTAAGTCAGGCACCCGGGGAGACACCTGTTGTCCGTGGAACGAATATGGCCATTGACATGCCAGGTCAAAATACAAAAAAAAATCACCTCTTCGGTGTGGAATTATTTCAATACAAATGCGGCCAACAGGTGTCAAGCCGTGTGTTGCCTTTGTCAAGCTGTAATAAGTAGGGGTAAGGACGTTAACCACCTAGGAACATCCTCCCTTATAGGTCACCTGGACCGCATTCATCCGAAGTCAGTGACAAGTTCAAAAACTTTGGATGACAGCGGAAGCAGTCCACTGACCACTAAATCCCTTCCTCTTGTAACCAAGCTTCTGGAAACCACACCACCAAGTCCCTCAGTGTCAATTTCCACCTTACACAGGAAAGCCAATAGTCCTGCAGGCCATGTCACTGGCAAGTCTGACGAGTCCTCTCCTGCCTGGGATTCCTCCGATGCATCCTTGAGTGTAACGCCTACTGCTGCTGGCGCTGCTGTTGTTGCTGCTGGGAGTCGATCGTCATCCCAGAGGGGAAGTCGGAAGACCACTTGTACTACTTCCAGTAAGCAATTGACTTTCCAACAGTCCTTTGCGAGGAAGATGAAATATCACAGCAGTCATCCTGCTACAAAGCGGATAACTCAGGTCTTGTCAGCCTGGGTGGTGAGAAACGTGTGTACGGTATCCACCGTTAATTCACAGGCAACTAGAGACTTGATTGAGGTACTGTGTCCTCGGTACCAAATACCATCTAGGTTCCATTTCTCTAGGCAGGCGATACCGACAATGTACACAGACGTCAGAAAAAGAGTCACCAGTGTCCTAAAAAATGCAGTTTTACCCAATGTCCACTTAACCACGGACATGTGGACAAGTGGAGCAGGGCAGACTCAGGACTATATGACTGTGACAGCCCACTGGGTAGATGTATTGCCTCCCGCAGCAAGAACAGCAGCGACGGCACCAGTAGCAGCATCTCGCAAATGCCAACTCGTTCCTAGGCAGGCTACGCTTTGTATCACCGCTTTCCATAAGAGGCACACAGCTGACAACCTCTTACGGAAACTGAGGAACATCATTGCAGAATGGCTTACCCCAATTGGACTCTCCTGGGGATTTGTGACATCGGACAACGCCACCAATATTGTGCGTGCATTACATCTGGGCAAATTCCAGCACGTCCCATGTTTTGCACATACATTGAATTTGGTGGTGCAGAATTATTTAAAAAACGACAGGGGCGTGCAAGAGATGCTGTCGGTGGCCCGAAGAATTGCGGGCCACTTTCAGCATTCAGCCACCGCGTGCCAAAGACTGGAGCACCAGCAAACAGTCCTGAACCTGCCCTGCCCTCATCTGAAGCAAGAGGTGGTAACGAGGTGGAATTCAACCCTCTATATGCTTCAGAGGATGGAGGAGCAGCAAAAGGCCATTCAAGCCTATACATCTGCCCATGATATAGGCAAAGGAGGGGGAATGCACCTGGCTCAAGCGCAGTGGAGAATGATTTCAACGTTGTGCAAGGATCTGCAACCCTTTGAACTTGCCACACGTGAAGTCAGTTCAGACACTGCCAGCCTGAGTCAGGTCATTCCCCTCATCAGGCTTTTGCAGAAGAAGCTGGAGGCATTGAAGGAGGAGCTAAAACAGAGCAATTCCGCTAGGCATGTGGGACTTGTGGATGGAGCCCTTAATTTGCTTAACCAGGATTCACGGGTGGTCAATCTGTTGAAATCAGAGCACTACATTTTGGCCACCGTGCTCGATCCTAGATTTAAAACCTACGTTGTATCTCTCTTTCCGGCAGACACAAGTCTGCAGAGGTTCAAAGACCTGCTGGTGAGAAAATTGGCACGTCAAGCGGAACGTGACCCGTCAACAGCTCCTTCTTCACATTCTCCCGCAACTGGGGGTGCGAGGAAAAGGCTAAGAATTCCGAGCCTACCCGCTGGCGGTGATGCAGAGCAGTCTGGAGCGAGTGCTAACATCTGGTCCGGACTGTAGGACCTGCCAACGATTACTGACATGTCGTCTACTGCCACTGCATATGATTCTGTCACCATTGAAAGAATGGTGGAGGATTATATGAGTGACCGCATCCAAGTAGGCACGTCAGATAGTCCGTACGTATACTGGCAGGAAAAAGAGGCAATTTGGAGGCCCTTGCACAAACTGGCTTTATTCTACCTAAGTTGCCGTCCCTCCAGTGTGTACTCCGAAAGAGTGTTTTTTGCAGCCGCTCACCTTGTCAGCAATCGGCGTACGAGGTTACTTCCAGAAAATGTGGAGTAGATGATGTTCATCAAAATGAATTATAATCAATTCCTCCGTGGAGACATTCACCAGCAGCAATTGCCTCCAGAAAGTACACAGGGATCTGAGATGGTGGATTCCAGTGGGGACGAATTAATAATCTGTGAGGAGGGGGATGTACACAGTGAAAGGGGTGAGGAATCGGAGGATGATGATGAGGTGGACATCTTGCCTCTGTAGAGCCAGTTTGTGCAAGGAGAGATTGATTGCTTCTTTTTTGGTGGGGGCCCAAACCAACCAGTCATTTCAGTCACAGTCATGTGGCAGACCCTGTCGCTGAAATGATGGGTTCGTTAAAGTGTGCATGCCCTGTTTATACAACATAGGGGTGGGTGGGAGGGCCCAAGGACAATTCCATCTTGCACCTCTTTTTTCTTTGCATAATGTGCTATTTGGGGACTATTTTTTTAAGTGCCATCCTGCGTTACACTGCAGTGCCACTCCTAGATGGGCCAGGTGTTTGTGTCGGCCACTTGTGTCGCTTAGCTTAGTCACACAGCGACCTTGGTGCGCCTCTTTTTTTCTTTGCATCATGTGCTGTTTGGGGACTATTTTTTTGAAGTGCCATCCTGTCTGACACTGCAGTGCCACTCCTAGATGGGCCAGGTGTTTGTGTCGGCCACTTGTGTCGCTTAGCTTAGTCACACAGCGACCTTGGTGCGCCTCTTTTTTTCTTTGCATCATGTGCTGTTTGGGGACAATTTTTTTGAAGTGCCATCCTGTCTGACACTGCAGTGCCACTCCTAGATGGGCCAGGTGTTTGTGTCGGCCACTTGTGTCGCTTAGCTTAGTCACACAGCGACCTTGGTGCGCCTCTTTTTTTCTTTGCATCATGTGCTGTTTGGGGACAATTTTTTTGAAGTGCCATCCTGTCTGACACTGCAGTGCCACTCCTAGATGGGCCAGGTGTTTGTGTCGGCCACTTGTGTCGCTTAGCTTAGTCACACAGCGACCTTGGTGCGCCTCTTTTTTTCTTTGCATCATGTGCTGTTTGGGAACTATTTTTTTGAAGTGCCATCCTGCCTGACACTGCAGTGCCATTCCTAGATGGGCCAGGTGTTTGTGTCGGCCACTTGTGTCGCTTAGCTTAGTCACACAGCGACCTTGGTGCGCCTCTTTTTTTCTTTGCATCATGTGCTGTTTGGGGACTATATTTTTGAAGTGCCATCCTGCCTGACACTGCAGTGCCACTCCTAGATGGGCCAGGTGTTTGTGTCAGCCACTTGTGTCGTTTAGCTTAGCCATCCAGCGACCTTGGTGCAAATTTTAGGACTAAAAATAATATTGTGAGGTGTGAGGTGTTCAGAATAAACTGAAAATGAGTGTAAATTATGGTTATTGAGGTTAATAATACTATGGGATCAAAATGACCCCCAAATTCTATGATTTAAGCTGTTTTTGAGGGGTTTTTGTAAAAAACACCCGAATCCAAAACACACCCGAATCCGACAAAAAATTTTCAGGGAGGTTTTGCCAAAACGCGTCCGAATCCAAAACACGGCCTCGGAACCGAATCCAAAACCAAAACACAAAACCCGAAAAATGTCCGGTACACATCACTAGTTGAGTTATACTTCAATAAACGGTATTTGATAGCCTGCATGTAAAAAATGAATATATATGTTACTTTATAAGTATTTGGTACTCATGAGTACATACACTATTTCAAGCCATACTCGTTCGGGACTTTCTTTCATATAGTATTTGCTAAAACAAAAAATGCACATATCTGTTTTTTTTTACATTTTTCAAGTATCTATTATTGAATGAACTGGATGATTTTCAGTGTGCTATTTATGAATGTGATGCTGAAAATAAATGAATATCAAATAATAGAGTAAAATATAGCACATTAAACCAAGATAATAAAAAAAAGTAATTGAGCATACTTAGCGGCTAATAGCATGTTCAATATATTGTGTTCACTAAGAGTCTTTTGTAGTCGTACAAAACTGCAGAGCATGTGAAAGAGAAATGCTTAGTTAAAATAGATAAAATGCAATCTACAATTAAACTTATCTTATTTAATGGTAATGACAGATAAATGTTTATGTATACATTAATCATTAGAGAGAGAAGTAAGTACATGTACAGTATTACTAATGTAGCGTTGCTGTCAGGTGCTGTGTCTGAAGTTGAGATTCTGAATATTTCCCCCTGGGATATAGATCTGAAGCAGGAAGAATATGGCACAGCAGTCTTTGTTTAAAATAATATTGTTCTATTGCTGTGTTTTACTATTCCTGCACACCTCAGTTTATTATCTTATTTACATAAGCAACAGCATGCCTTTATTCTGATATAATAGAATATAAATGTCTACATAATACAATAAAGGAATTCATTTACAATTCACCAATCCACAGCAGTGTAATATATAAACATCCACTGCAGCCTAACAAAAGATAATATGAAGCCTCTTTCAAAAGGGTTAACAATCTTGTCAGATAATGGGAACTGTACCGGCACAGTAGGAGTAATAGTGCATTGATAGATAAGTGCAAGCCATTAACGTCAAGTATATCTGGAGAGACTGTGTAGGCATGAAACATTTAAGAATATGCTTTTCGTAGGAGGTGAGCTTTTAATTGAGCTTTAAAAATAACACTCAGGGAATGTGCTGGTTGAATATTGAAGAAAAGTGCACTCCTGAGTTTGTATAGATCATAAGAGATGACGAAAGGTACAAATCGAGGAATACTTGAGATGAGCATAACATGGAGTGGTCAACATATCAGGTTAAACAGATATGTAATATAAAAGGAGTAAATTATTTTGGAATGGAAATTAGTTGAGAGGTTAAAGTGCAGCAGGTTTAAACTCAGTCCTTAGTAATAGCTGTTTATATGAAAACAACAATCAGAAAGACAAAGTAAGATACTGAAACATTTGTAGGATATAGAAGAATAGGTTCTCATGCTGTGCGTTATGATTGAACCATTACACCTCCAGTGAGAAGAAGTAATTGATGCTGGCCATCTTGTGTTATGTAATCTGTAGGTGACAGACAACTCTTAAAATGATTTTGACATGAAATTGAGAGGGAAAATAGTTATAAAACATGTTTAAATACTTGCAAATACATAAAGAAAAAAATGAGTTCTGTTGAGAAAACTAATGTAAATTAAAGGCATCCACTGCAAACCTTCACCCTGTACCCCAACTTGCTCCATAGTGGTTCAAATGTGGTACCCCCAACTACATTAATGAGATGATAGTTGGATTATCGGGATCAGTATGAAATACCTACAATCAAAATCCCGGCGGTCAAAATCCCGACAACAATTGACCAACGGTCAAAATCCTGACAAGGTAAAAAATCCCAACAAGGTCAAAATACCGACATTTAAAATGTCGACAGGTCAAAAAGTTGACACAAGTTTTTAATTGTATTTTGGTGTGTATGTCAACATAGGTTGACATGCACATTGTATAGGTGTACCACGTCCCCTCGCATGGCTCGCTGTGCTCACCATGCTTTGGGCACAGTGCCTCACTGCGCTCGGCACACTATTATATTCCCCCGCAAAGGCCACTGGGATGGTGAAGTATGAACAAGTTGGTTTCAATAAAAAAATCATGAAAAACTCATGACGACTTTTTGACTTGTCGGTATTTTAAATGTCGGTATTTTGACCATGTCGGGATTTTGACCGTCGGTCAATGGTTGGCGGGATACTGACCATCAGGATTTTGATTGTAGGTAAACTGACTGCAACCCGGATTATCACTGTTCTTATGTTAACTTATTTTAGTATGTCATCACAAATTTGCTCTTGCCACAGAAATTTTCCTTTGGCAGCACTTCTGCGTCTTCTTTACACTACTTTTTGGCAGCACTTCTGTATCTGGGTGGAGGCAAGGATCTCTCCACCCAGATACAGTCAGGAATAAGATTAAAAGTATGCAAAAGATTGTTATTTATTACCAGTACCTCACTTAAATGGAGAGCTAGAAAGAAAATCTGGAACAGGTTATAATTAGAGATGAGCGGGTTCTGTTCTCTGAGAACCGAACCCTCCCGAACATCATGTTCCGAGCCCAGATCCGAGTCCAGCTCGGGACTTCCCGCCAGAATCGGAAACCAGAAAGAGGCAAAACGTCATCATTCCGCTGTCAGATTCTCACGGGTTTTGGATTCCATATAAGGAGCCGCGTGTTGCTGTCATTTTCACTCCAGTCCTGGAGAGTGTAGCGAGAGGACGTGTCTCTTTCCTCAGTGTCTGTCTTTGCGGGAAAGTGGTGTGGTGACCTGCTCTTATGTGTCATTCCAGTGCTGTCTTGTGCTGCATCAGTCCAGTGGTGGTGTCTTGTACTGCATCAGTCCAGTCACAGTGGTGTGTCCTGTGCTGCCATAAGTCCAGTGCTGCTGTATAAGTCCAGTGCAGTGGTGCTGTGTTGTGCTGCATCAGTCAATTTTTACAGGGTTTGCCCTGTGTGGTTTAGGGGTATGCTCTTCTGTGCCGCATATTGTTATATAACTCCGTCCAAATAAAAGGGTTATTATCCAAATTATTTTTACAGGCTTTGCCGTGTGTGTGGTTTAAGGGTATGCTCTTCTGTGCCACGCATATTGTTATATAACTCCATCCAAATAAAAGGGTTATTATTATCCAAGTTTTTTTTACAGGCTTTGCGCTGTGTGTGTGTTTTAGAAGTACACTCTCCTGTGCCACCAATATTGTGCATGTATTACATCTGGGCAAATTCCAGCACGTCCCATGTTTTGCACATAGAATTAATTTGGTGGTGCAGAATTTTTTGAGAAATGACAAGGGCGTGCAGGAGATGCTGAGAAATTGAGGGCCACTTTCGACATTCAGCCACTGCGTGCCACTCCTAGATGGGCCAGGTGTTTGTGCCTCACACTTGTGTCACTTTGCTTAGTCATCCAGCAACCTTGGTGCACCTCTTTTTCTTCTTTGCATCATGTGCTGTTTGGGGACTAGTTTTTTTAAGTGCCATCCTGTCTAACACTGCAGTGCCACTCCTAGATGGGCCAGGTGTTTGTGCCGCACACTTGTGTCGCTTAACAAAGTCATCCAGCTACCTTGGTGCAACCTTTTTGGCCTAAAAACAATATTGCGAGGTGTTCAGAAAAGACTGGAAATTAGTGGAAATGAATGTTATTGAGGTTAATAATACTGTAGGATCAAAATTACCCCCAAATTCTTTGATTTTAGCTGGTTTTGTGTGTTTTTTTTTCAAAAATCATCCAGATCCAAAACCAGAACCAAAACCAAAACCCAAAAGGGTGGTTTTTGGCAAAACCAATCCAGATCAAAAACATGAGCGAGTATGCAGATCCAAAACCAAAACACAAAACACGAAAAGTGCCCGTTGCACATCTCTATAATACAGTTTTAAATAACAAAATATCATACTAACAGAACTAATCACTTCCATTTTGTGCTGCATCGTTACTTAAGGTTACTTTTTTCAGCTTAGAGAACTAATTTTTTTTGCACACATGCACTGAGCAGGGGGGGGGGGGGGAGATGTGTGCTAAGCGGTCCGTGCTAGATCACTCAGCACACATCTCTGAGTCCTGTGTAACTACCTGTAAACAATCACTCCCTGCTGTTCTGCTTTATGAGTGTGGCCATCTTGGATTTCATTACATGATCCATTCTAATAAAGCAGTCTCCAGCAAGTCCAGTCACATGATTTAGCTAGTCTGTTTCTGCACAGGGCACCATACTTAAACCAGGAACTGCTGATTGCACATTGTCAGAACTGTCATCATTTAGTTGAAGGTCTCTTGGCTCTGGTCCTGTTCCAGCATTACCCAATGTTCTGTTTCTGTTTGCAGTATCTCTTACCAGCACTACCAAGTGGTCTGTTCCTGACTGCTATATCTGCTGTCAGCAGTACCAAGTGCCTCTGGTCCTGTCCTCTGCATCCTCCTCTAGCATCCGTCTTGCACATTTCACTGTGGGTTCAGTCTCCCATTGGCTGCTTCACCAAGTGCCAGTTCTGAGTCTTCTGTGGTTCGTTCTGCTCTGAGTCCCCTGTAGCGGGTTTGTAGGTCTGTGCACCCATGTTCCAGTCTCAGTCATGTGGCCAGTTCCAGTCCTGAATTTGCTGCTTCGGATTCCTGTCCTGAGTTCTCCAGTTCTGAGTTTTGTGCCGTCAGTACCCACATGCCACTCTTTCAGGTAAAGCCCAGATGAGCAGGAATTTCCTCAAGCCTCCCAGCTACAACTTCTTGTCTAGTAAACCAGGTAAGCCCAAGGGTCCCAATCCAGATCTTCAAAACCTGGAATTTGTGAAAGGTTATACTTAACTGATGCAGGAAGGTATGATTAGATGGATAATGAAGCAAGGTTTCAAAAAATAGTGATATCAATTCATTAAAAAAACACCTAAACATTACTTTGTTCAGATTCCCAAATTAATCCTGACTTATATTTGGAAAAACAAGATGCTACGAATAGCATATCACCGATTAACTTGATCCAAAGAGTTAGAAACATAGAAACATAGAATTTGACGGCAGATAAGAACCACTTGGCCCATCTAGTCTGCCCCTTTTTTATTTTATCCTTTAGGCAATCTCAACCCTTTTTTAACCTTAATTCTTTGTAAGGATATTCATATGCCTGTCCCAAGCATGTTTAAATTGCCCTACAGTCTTAGCCTCTACCACCTCTGATGGGAGGCTATTCCACTTATCCACTACCCTTTCTGTGAAGTAATTTTTCCTTAAATTTCCCATGAACCTCCCCCCCTCCAGTCTCAATGTATGCCCTCGAGTTCTAATACTTCTTTTCCTTTGAAGAATGTTTCCCTCCTGAACTTTGAAAAGACCCTTGATATATTTGATAGTTTCTATCATGTCCCCCCTTTCCCTTCTGTCCTCCAAACTATACATGTTAAGATCTTTTAGCCTTTCCGGGTAAGTTTTGTGATGTAGGCCATGCACCATTTTAGTTGCCCTTCTTTGTACACTCTCTAATGTATTTATATCCTTCTGGAGATAGGGTCTCCAGAACGGGACACAGTATTCCAGATGGGGCCGTACCAATGACCTATACAGTGGCATTATCACTTCTTTTTTCCTGCTACTGATTCCTCTCCCTATGCAACCAAGCATCTGACTTGCCTTTCTCATTGCTTTGTTGCATTGCTTTCCTGCCTTCAAGTCACTTGAAATAGTGACTCCTAAATCTCTTTCCTCCTCAGTAGTTTCCATTATAGTACTATACTATATATACTATACTTAGCCTTTGGGTTTTTGAGACCCAAGTGCATGATTTTGCATTTTTTAGCATTAAACTGTAGTTGCCACGTTCTTGACCATTTCTCAAGCCTACCTAGGTCATTAATCATTTGTTTGACCCCTCCCGGTGTGTCTACCCTGTTGCATATCTTTGTATCATCTGCAAAAAGGCATATCTTCCCTTCAATACCATCTGCAATGTCACCAACAAAGATATTAAAGAGAACTGGACCAAGTACAGATCCCTGGGGTACTCCACTGGTAACATTTCCCTCCATAGATTGCACTCCATTAACTACGACTGTCTGTTTCCTATCCTGCAACCAGGTTCTTATCCATTTAACTGATTTATAATCCACCCCCAGGCTTTCAAGTTTATTTAGCAGTCTGCGATGTGGGACAGTGTCAAATGCCTTACTAAAGTCTAGATATGCTACATCTACAGCTCGCTTTGATCTATTATTTTCATCACAGAGTCAAAAAAGTCAATAAGATTTGTTTGGCATGATCTCCCACCAGTAAATCCATGCTGTTTTGGATCCTGTAAGTTGTTTGATTTAAGATATTCCACTACTCTTTCTTTTAATAGTTTTTCCATTACTTTCCCTACTACTGATGTAAGTCTTACTGGTCTGTAGTTACTTGCTTCTTCCTTGCTTCCTCTTTTGTGCAGTGGAACTACATTTGCTCTTTTCCAGTCCTCTGGAATAGCACCTGTATTTAGTGACTGGTTAAATAATTCTGTTAAAGGTGTAACCAGCACATCTTTTAGCTCTTTGAGTATCCTTGGGTGTATCCCATCTGGTCCCATTGATTTATCCACTTTTAGTTTTCAAAGTTCTGTTAGGACCTTCTCCTCTGTAAATGTATTTTCATCTACCTTATTTTTATGAATGTCCTTGCAACTTAACTGTGGACCCATCCCTTCTTCTGTAGTAAATACTGAGCAAAAATAATTATTTAGGTGATCTGCTATTGCCTTGTCTCCCTCCACCAAATGCCCACTCTCTGTCTTAAGTCTTATTATTCCTCCATTTGATTTTCTCCTTTCACTTATATACTTAAAAAAAGTTTTGCCCCCTTTATCTACTGACTGGGCCATTTTCTCCTCAGCTTCTGCCTTTGCACGTCTGATCACTTTCTTAACATCCTTCCGTCTGTCCAGATACACCTCTTTGTCGTTATTATTTTGAGTCTGTTTGTATTTCCTAAAAGCCATCTTTTTTGCTTTCACACTAGTTGATACTTCTTTTGTGAACCACACTGGCTTCCTTTTCCTGGTGCTTTTCCTAACTATTTTGATACAAAGGTCTGTTGCACTTAGCATTGCACTTTTCAGTTTTTTCCACCTCTCCTGCACTCCTTCCAAGTTCCTCCAGTCTGCCAATGAATCACTTAAACATCTCCCCATTTTTGCAAAGTCAGCATTTCTAAAATCCAACACCTTTGTTTTTGTGTGACAGGAGTTGGATCCTGTCTTTAAACTTAACCATACTGCTTGATGATCACTGGATCCCAGGTGCTCACCCACATATATATCAGATATCCTATCACCATTTGTAAGAATTGGATCTAATATTGAGTCTTTGCGAGTGGGCTCCCTCACCGAATGCTTGAGAGATGCTCCCTGTAAGGAATGTAGAAATTTGCCACTTGTAGCTGAACTTGCAAAAGACCCCTCCCAATTTACATCAGGTAAATTAAAGTCTCCCATGATTATGACTTCTCCCTTAAAAGCCATTTTAGAGATGTCCAACAATAGGTTCCTGTCCAAATCCTGCCCCTGGCCTGGTGGTCTAAAGATCACCCCAATGCGAATAATGTCCTTCTTCCCAGTTTCTATGGTGACCCAAAGGGCCTCAGTTTTGGCTTCAATATTTTGTATTAAAGTAGCATTTATGCTTTTTTTCACATACATTGCTACCCCTCCTCCTATTCTTCCTATTCTATCTTTCCCAAATAAATTGTATCCTGGTATAGCTAAGTCCCAGTCATGATTCTCATTGCACCAAGACTCTGTAATTGCCACAAAATCCAGGTTATCCCTTGTCATTATCACAATTAGCTCTGGAATTTTGTCTCCTAAGCTCCTAGCATTTGCACACATAGCTTTAAGAATTTTGTCTGTGCATTTGTTATTAGTAGCCATGTCCAGAGCGTACAAAATAAATGACAAGTTTAAAGTTGAAATTACCTGTTTGGGGATGTTGCTCAGTATTTGTTTTCTTTTACTAATCGGTAATCATACTCTGTCCTTTACACCATGACTACACCTTACTATATATAAAGATATAGTACACCTGACCACAATGGGTAAATGTTCAAAGGAGGTAAACACCAGTCAGTATACAATAATAAAATGTTTCACCGAGCAACTTTCCCACACATGCAATGACATTTACAAGAAATCATTACATCAATAAACATACATAAGTTTGCCTAAGAGAGAACTGTAGTGAGCAGATTGGGGATGCCTTTTCATAGGTTTTTAAAAACAGATAATATGCATAAGATGAATTACATACTTTTGAGGCATTAAGGCAGTCCTTTTGTGATAGTGTTGGTGTGTTGATGTTTCCCTTCTGTTTTCCTTCGTTTTAACGCAGGTATAACGCTATTTTTATAATAACACTTTTATGTCAGCACTTCTATGTAAGCACTACCAGCTGATGGCTATCCAGCCGTATACTAGACTTCAAATAGGAACAATATCCATGTGAATGCAATGATTGCAAACTCCACCCAATACAACCCCCCTTTAAGCTAAGGCCATAAATTAGATTAGAAAAACAGACATTACATACCAATAAGGCAGCCAACTATATCTTTACAAAGAGAAAAAAAAAAACTCGCTTTTTCTATATACCTAGACTATTCAATCATGATATTCATTTGACATAATCAGCAAATGCAGTACAACTTGCTGGGATGTATAGTTCCACGAATCATACCTAGACTATTCAATCATGATATTCATTTGACATAATCAGCAAATGCAGTACAACTTGCTGGGATGTGTAGTTCCACGAATCATACCTAGACTATTCAATCATGATATTCATTTGACATAATCAGCAAATGCAGTACAACTTGCTGGGATGTGTAGTTCCACGAATCATACCTGTTGAGCACAAAGAGTGATGAGGAGTTGGTTCACAAAGTTCACAATCGACAACAGCTGATGATATAACTTAACGCAGGTATAACGCTATTTTTATAATAACACTTTTATGTCAGCACTACTATGTAAGCACTACCAGCCGATGGCTATCTAGCCGTATAGGAGCTCTTACTGTCCCTAACCTAATAGCATATCAAATTGCTTTTTTAGTAGTGCAAGTCAGTGACATTCCATCCAACTCTAACCCTTGGGTCAATTTGGAAAGAGCTTTGGTACCACACATTCAACTGTTCAACCTAATTTGGACATGTCAGCATATCCATCCTTTATGTCCCAATTCCCTCAAAAGCTATCCTAGAGTCAGAGTATGGGATGACACATTGTCCACTTTCATCAGGGAGGGACGGACGGGACGTTTTCAATAGTAGTATGCAGACATGAATGGCAGACCCGCTGCGGCAGCGGCAGCCACGGGTTGGCGGACAACGAGCAGAACTCTTTGACAACGAGCAGAACCCTTGACAATGAGCAGAGCCACTTGGCAATGAGCACAATCCCTGATAAGCAGAACCCCTGACAACGAGCAGGTACTACAATAATTATTGTGTGGGCATAATATGGTGATAAGGACATTAATGTGGGGGCATAAGATGGTGATGAGGACATTAATGCGAGGGCATAATATGGTATCATGGGTATTACTGTGTGGGGCATAATATATTGTGACGGACATAACTGTGGGGGCATAATATGGTGTCAGGGGCTCTTTGACCCTCCCCCTCCAGCTATTTTATCCAAATGATTGTATTTGGAAAACGGGGCATTAGATAAAACTACAGAACAATTGCAATGGGAATATCCAAGTGACATTTACGACGCAGCAATGGGAGTTGCTATAACTTATGGCTAATAACTTATATAAATGCTATAACCACTTGTAGATGCAATTCAAATTGCTGCATAGACTGCACCTCACACTGACTAGGCATCATAGAATATGCCAGGAGATATCTTTCGTCTGTTTTAGAGATACCCCAATATCAGTGGCATAACTCTTGGAGATAGTGGAAGCACTGGCCCCCAGGTGCCAGCTGTCAGGGGGGCACAGAGGAGGGAAGTAGCATTGTAGACCCCCAAGGGGCTGCTGAGCATCGACAAAAGTGACCGCAGCAAATCACTTATTAATCATGCAGCATATAGGAGTATAACATAGATAAGCCATGACATAGATAAACCATGTATGTTGTGCAGAGTATTAGGGGTCTTGTTTAGTCCATCTAGCCAGCGATCACCATCAGGGGTCTACAGCCGATACTAATGTACCAGGCCTTGACTCAGGGGGGACCTGTCTGTCAGATGTACTGGACCCCACAATTTCTGACAGCAGTCCTGGCTGTAGTGCAGAGTCCTGGACACTGACTCCTATCCTGGAATATTTATTTGCCCAAATGTACCATTGTCTAGTTAATGGGACATGGGCTCTGATAATTTTCTATTCAGGCAATCACTGAAATGTAATGTGATCAAATAGCAATCACATTACTTCATCCTTTGCCCTCTAAGCTGTCCTACTGCTCAGGCGCCAATGGTCATTGGCAAATGCGCACGCTAGAGCCACTGAGGGTGGGTCAGCACCATGTATTTCATCTCCAAGATCCTAGTATGAACTTTCGCCCCTGCCCAGAATACAGCCAGTTTGGGGAGGGGTCTTTACAGTAGCCCAGAAGGTACATATTAGGGCTGCATGTCTCCACCATCTCTGCATAAAATCCTACTTAATATTCAGTATGCTTTCCTTATGGAAACCCTGGGCACCCCATATTGCTTATCTGCCTCATCCCCATGACAGGAATTTGTTACTGGTGGGGATGGTGCTTTGTTGTTGTTTGACATACAGTACCTTAAATACCCTTTTGGGTACTACTATTGCTATGATGAAGCCTTATATATTGTTTCAGTATTCTTTATATTGCATTCTTGATTGACCCTGAAGATTGTAACTTTCACCATGTATAAATAGTGACTTTTGATTCCCTTCCCTTTTCTTTTTTTTTTTAAACCCTTCTCTTTTAGGTCTATTGAAAATCTTTAATAAAAATTATTGATGGAAAAAGAACACATTTATTCCATTAGTCCTCTAAAGTTTAAATGTACATTTATAATCTGTTGATTATATCTGATTATATCATACATTGAAAATAATTAACACATGTAGAGTTGATGTAATATAAAATTTAAAACTTTTGTAATAAACAGAAAGTTGTAAACATTGTATTAGTTCCATCTATTATATTTTGTGTTTGTCCATTTGTCAAATTACATAGATAATGAATAATTTGCCCATTCTTTATAATATACTAGCTTTTTGCCCGCGGCTTCACCCGCGTGGAAATTTTAACGCAATAAGACTTTTTTCATTGTGTCCATCTCCAAGTCAACGTTCAATACCCAACCTCTAAAAGAATTAATGTGAAGATACATACTTGGGCTTAAATGTCATCAAGACTGTCACCAATCAGCTATGCGACCCCGAAAACTATGGATTTGACACTAATGTCAGTCATTTTGGACATGTTATTTTTCACCCCTTCTCACCCCCCCCCCCCCCCCCATGCTGATAGGGGCTAAACTTGGACTGAAACGGCATTGGGAGTGTCACTATTCATTTCAGCGACCCTGAAAACAATGGATTTTTACATGTCACCCCTACACAGCCCCACCCCTAGGGGTGCTAGGGGTGTCTTACCCCCACAGTATTTTTTTCCAGATTGTAAATCATATGTGTACCAAGTTTGGTGTAAATTTCTCCAGGCATTCCAGAGTTATGCTGGAACATACATACACACATGTATAGATATAACAATCTTGAGAATATTAGATAAACAATCTCATATAAAAAAAAATGGTTAAACTCTCTATATACAGTAGCTGCTGCTGCTGCTGCTGAGGATGATGATGATGATGATAATAATAATAATAATAATAATAATAATACATCAAGGCAGCCAAAGCAATAGCTAAGTTCACATACAGTATCATCAACTATTCTCTGGCTTTAATGGTTTTATATATCAATTTGGAAATTCTCCTGATTCTTCAACCCAGTTAGCCAATTCATGACCTCTGTATTTCTCATAATCTGCAAAATCCCACGTGTTAAATTCTCTGAGTTGCTGATTCCAATAATTTTTGGTTGAAATTGCCGAATCAAGGATTTCCGACATGTTGGATTTTGACGATCTTCTACACAATTACACATTATGCATGTATTTTTATAACACTTTTATGTTGCCTGGGGTAAATATATTTCTTTGCAATTTGTCCTTTTCTGCTCACACGAGCAACTCCTACTTAAATGACACACAGACAAAAGTACAGCGCTGCTGTGCCAAGGTGAGTATATTAACAACACAGTCTTAAAAAATAATAAAAAGATATTTAATATACAATCATATTACACTCGGCCGGTGTTAAAAAGCAGTACAATCTATAACATTAACATAAATACTCCTAAACAGCTGAATTTATTTCCACAGCAGAGATGCTATTGCACATAACTAGCAACATAAGTTTCAAAAGTCAAAAACTCATTGAAACAGTTTCCACCTATTTGTTAAAAGGGGTCACATTACAATGTTTTAGAGTTCCGTTTTTGCAATGGTTCAACGTGCTAGAATAGTACTCCAAAATGGTTGGATTCCAACTGTTTGGTTAGCAGGTTCTCAGATATATTAAATTGATCAGAATATCTGACCTCCCTGCTATCCGTAATAAACAGTGTCAATTAGTTAAAAGCAACTTGGAGTAATGTAATAAATGAAGGATGCATTTAAAGTCCCAAACAAGTGCTCCAAATACTGTAGCATGGATATTCAAAAGGCAGACTCCGATTGCTCTCTACCCGTGATGCAGTAACACACGGTGATGTGTCTCCTCACTCTACTGGTAGCCACTCGTTCTCAGGATAGTAGCACACACTGCATCCACCGAGCCTCAGAGGGTCTTTCTTAATGCGTTTCTCTGCTTAATACACGTTCAGCAGCTTCATCAGAAGAAAATCCTACTTAAATGAAGTGACTCCTTTGTAATTTCATTTAAATAGCTCTTATTTTGTTTTCTATAGTAAAAGGTCCTTTTGAGACCAAGTTATAACCTAAAGAATGATATGTTTAACTGATACAAACTGTAGTTTAATATGTTTAAATATGTTAAAATTTGTAAAATAATAAAAATGTTACAGATCTCTATAAATCGATTTTTTCAACTCTCAAAAAATAGTTTTTAAATAACTTTTTTTAATGTTAACATCAGGAATAACATTGAGAATAAATTCACCAAATAGTTAACCTACTGGCTGAAAATCACAGATCATCAGACAATCTGAACTAAAGAATATTGCAAAACAAAGTGCATAGACCTGTATCACTGAATAGATTGAAAACAATAAGAGATACATACACATTAAAGGGGGGTACTCATGGAGCAATCACTGCTTAAAATCTAAGCAATCTGACTAGATTGCTTAGATTTTAAGCAGCGATCGCTCCGTGTGTACCCCTCACAGCGATAGCTATGCGCAGCCCCGCGCATCGCTATTGCAGGCCAATCTAGCAGGTCGCTCACTTCACCCGCTGGGTGAAATGAGTGGCCCCTCCGTCTCCCCACGCATGCTCATCGTGCTGTGCTGAGCGGGGGGAGAGATGTGTGCTGAGCAAACCGCTCAGCACACATCTCTCCCCAAATCGGCTCGTGAATACGGCCCTTTAGTCACATTTATAAACTAACCCACAGGGTAAAAGGGACCAGCCTGTGAGTTTACAATTCAAAAGTTAAAGAGAAAAACGCTAGTTTTAAAAACGGCAAAAATGTAAATATATATATATATATATATAGGCTGCAATCAATATATTAGTAAAGAATGCCTTCCCAGAACATAGATATATGTTGAGAACCTCTATCTGAGACAAAATCTTTGTGAATTCCATGCAACTGTATAACATGCTGGACAAGTAGTCTTAGCGGATGGCAGGCTTGTTGGGAGCACAAAGATGGAATTACTTCAGTAAATTGGCCCAAAATGACCAATATGTAAACACATGGGGCCAAATGTAATAGAGTGAGAGTTTCAAAAAGTGAGAGATTTGGTAAGGTTTTGCAGTTTTTTTTAAAGTGGCAATCATTTACACTGCAAAACCAGGTTAATCTTGCTGTGTAAATGATTGCCACTTTAAAAAAAAACTGCAAAACCTTACCAAATCTCTCACTTTCTGAAACTCTCACTCTATTACATTTGGCCCTTGGTTTACTGAGGGTTGATCAAATGACTCTTTTAAAATTTTGAAACATTGCTCCTCTATTGTTTAGGTACTTACGGCTATGACATTTTGTGGTGATTGTATAAATAGTGAAAAAACTTTTTTGAAAACCATTCATTTTTTAGACCTGTATAACTGAATAAATTGAAAACAATAAGAGATACATACACATTAAGTCACATTTATAAACTAACCCACAGGGTAAAAGGGACCAACCTGTGAGAGTTTACAATTTAAAAGGTAAAGAAAAAAATGCTAGTTGTAAAAATGGCAAAAATGAAAATATATGGTGAATGTGTGACATGAAATGCCACAGATAATAGCATAAATAAAAATGTAAAACATAAATACATGTAAGGTCCAAAATAAAATAAAATAATGACAGAAGACAAAGCAGCTCTGCATGGTAATGCAAAATTAATATAATATTTGAGAATAAATGGCATGTGTAAAGATGACCAGTATAAGGAATAGTTTTTTGCTTGTAAATATTCTTGAATGACTGTCCTGCTCCGAGTTGCCAGATGTGGAATGAGGAAGTCAGATGTGTTTGTGGACAATGGATGGCTGAGGTCAAACCAATGTCATCCAATGTGTTTCGTCTTCACAGACACTATCAGGATATCTAAATAGTTTGGCAAAACATGCAGAACATAAGTAGTGTGCAGGAATGCAGGTATAGAAGAGAGAGAGAGTAGCTTGATGAGGACTCAAGGAACAAGGGAATATGCCAAACATTTGGGCCTTGATGCAGTAATTACACAATATCATTTTCTGAAGACACATGGTTTGATGGCTGAGGTTTTTATTTAAATTTGACGATGTAGACAAAAAGCTTGGAGATGTTGGTGAGAAAAAAGAAGGATGACACTATTAGGTAATTTTTGGAGTGCAGTAGACATGGTGTATAGTGGAGGGAATGCATTATCTTTATTCCAGCCCATATCCTTTCTAACGGACAAAAAAATCCATGCAAACCCAAATTCATTTGGTCTCCAGAATTAAACACATATTCAGGTAAACAAAGAAAAGTCAGCACTGTATATGCACTTAAAGTGCAGTTGCCAAACTAATACAACATATAAAATTTATTATAAGAATAAAACATTCCTAAAAACATAAATAGCCTATAGTCACAAAATTCATTAGCATAAATTGCAACCCCCTTAAACATAATTTACTCATTAATCATTGCTTCACTGGTGAATCAAATAGCATCTATAATGAGCCACTGAAATCCATCAATGATAATTCGTAGTTCCCCAGAACAAATTGTAATAAATTGCTCCATGTGTGGCCAGCCAGCACTTATTTATCATACAGTGTTATGCAGATTTATCTACTCTAAGATGGGGATCACAATCTTCAATAAAGAGCCAGAATACATACACTGTACATAGAACAGGCAGATTTGTTGTTTCCAATGTAAAGATGTACAGTATATGATCTTATGCAGAGCTCTTTACCATTCTATTATATGAATAGAACAATATGTAATTAGTATGAAAATTTATAAAGAGTCATTTTCCACTGTTTAAAAGCAATCTGAATATTGAGGAATACTTAGCTGTCCCCATGGTCTCTTCAGTGTGGCGTGGCAATGTACAGAACCTGCTGATTAAACAAGAAACTTTTCTAGAAAAATGCATCAGCTAAAGATCACAAACTTCCTTGTCTAATTTAATGGGAGTACTTGCTTACATTGCTGCTGAATGTCAACATTTTACATTCTTGGCTATTGACTTGACCCTATTACCCACTTTAAATTAATGCAATTTAAGGTCCAAATAATATTTGAAACATGAGACACGATGGGTAATTGCAGGTCAGTGCAATTCAAACCTTCCTTCAAATAGATTTTAGGCATAATGAAGCTTGCCTGACTTTGTGTACCTCAAATTGGGAACCGAAAAAGAGTAGTGTAATACAAAAATATAGGGGGCAATTCAGACTGCATCTCTGCAGCGGCAGTGATCGCAGTCTGAATTACTATGTGCAGCGCGCAAGCGCTGCAGGCGCACTGCACATGTGCAGCCAGTGAGATGCGAAATTATGTCACTGGTGCGATCGCCTCTGCCTGATTGACAGGCAGAGGCGGTCATGGGGTAGGGGGGGATGTGCCAACGGCATTAGAATGGCATTGGGGGGGAGGGCCGTGGCAGCTGCGTGATGTCACACGCAGCCGCTGTGACCCAGGACGTGGTGTTTAGCCCCCTGTCAGTGCGCAGGAGCTGCACTAGCAGGGAGCTACTTGTCAGGTACAAAAGCTTTGCCGCCGTGCGATGCTTTTGTACCTGTGTGGGGGAAGGGGGGGAGTAGGGCTTGACATGCGGGGTGGATTGGCCCTATGCTGGGCGTCCCTCCGCATGTCAGAGAAATTGATCGTAGATGTGCTAAATTTAGCACATCTACGATCAGGTCTGAATTACCCCCATAGTACAAACAGGAAGATCTCCTGGAGGTGTGAAGCTAGTTGTTATAAACAAATTATATTAACAGAAAATGTACTGCCCAGTCATTGTGTAATTCAGAGATGTAACACCTCAGATATTGTTAATATACTTTGTTGACCCTTTCAGTTTGACCATTAGTATGTCTAATATAGGCTGATGTCAATAGTCAGATTAGTAAAGAATGCCTTCCAGATAATAGAAATATGTTGAGAACCTCTGTCTGAGACAACATCTTTGTGAATTCCATGCAACTGTATAACATGCTAGACAAGTAGTCTTAGCGGAGGGCAGGCTTGTTAGGAGCACAAAGATGGAACTTCTTACTACAGTAAATTGGCCCAAAATGACCAATATGTTAACACTAGGTTTACTGAAGGCTGGTCAAATTACTTTTCAAATTTTTAAACATTGGTGCTCTATTGTTTAGATACTTACGGCTATGAAATTTTCTGGTCCAAGCCATGGAAAACTTTGCTTTCCTGAACTTGGTGCATATGGGGAATGCATTCAAACCTCCAAAAATTGCATTTTATATAATACACAGCCGTCCTGTGCTGTATATTATTGACTCCAAATAAATGGGTTATTAATATTTAATCCAAATAATTTTCACAGGGTTTGCCCTGTGTGGTGTAGAGGTATGCTCTCCTGTACCTCATATTGTTATATAACTCCAGAAAAAGAATGGAGAACAAAAATTTGGAGGAAAAAATAGGGAAAGATCAAGAACCACTTCCTCCTAGTGCTGAAGCTGCTGCCACTGGTCATGACATAGTGATGAAATGCCATGAACGTCGTCTGACAAAGCCGATGCCCAATGTTATAGTAGAGCGCATGTAAAATCTAAAAAGCCAAAGTTCAGTAAAGAGACCCCAAAAAAGAAATTTAAATGCTCTGAGGAGAAACATAAACTTGCCAATATGCAATTTACGACACGGAGTGGCAAGGAACGGCTAAGACCCTGGCCTATGTTCAGCTTCACATGATGATGGAAGCCCTCATCCTCCAGCTAGATAAATGAAAAGAGTTAAGCTGGAAAAAGCACAGAAAGAACTGTGCATTCTAAGATGGTATCACAAATCCCTAAGGAGAGTCCAAGTGTGTCGGCGGTTGCGATGCCTGACCTTCCCAACACTGGACGGGAAGAGGTGGCTCCTTCCACCATTTGCACGTCCCCTGCAAGTGCTGGAAGTAGCACCCACAGTCCAGTTTCTGATATTCAAATTGAAGATGTCACTGTTGAAGTACACCAGGATGAGGATATGGGTGTTGCTGGCGCTGAAGAGGAAGTTGACGATGAGGATTTTGATGGTGATGTGGTTTGTTTAAATGAGGCACCGGTGGAGACACCTGTTGTCTGTGGGATAAAGAAGCCCATTGTGATGCCTGGGCAAAATACCAAAAAAGCCACCTCTTCGGTGTGGAATTATTTCTCCACAAATCCGGACAACAGGTGTCAAGCCGTGTGCTGCCTCTGTCAATCTGTAATAAGTAGGGGTAAGGATGTTAACCACCTAGGAACATCCTCCCTTATACGTCACCTGCTGCGCATTCATCAGAATTCAGTGTCAAGTTGTGAAACTTTGGGTAAGAGCGTAAGCAGTCCATTGACACCTAAATCCCTTCTTCCTCTTATACCCAAGCACCTGCAAGTCACACTACCAACTCCCTTAACGTCAACTTCCTCCTCAGTCAGGAACATCAGTAGTCCTGCAGGCCATGTCACTGGAAAGACTGAGGAGTCCTCTCCTAACCGGGATTCCTCCAGAGAATCCTTGAATGGTACGCCTGCTGTTGCTGCCGCTGCTGTTATTGCTGCTGGGAGTCGATCATCATCCCAGAGGGGAAGTCGGAAAAGACCACGTGTACTACTTCAACTAAGCAATTGACTGTTCAACAGTCCTTTGTAAGGAAGATGAAATATGACAGCAGTCATCCTTTTGCAAAGTGGATATCTGAGGCCTTGACAGCTATGTTGGTGTTAGATGTGTGTCCGGTATCCGCCATTAGTTCAGCGGGACTAAGAGAATTGTTTGAGGTACTGTATCCCTGGTATCAAATCCCATCTAGGTTCCACTTCTCTAGGCAGGCGATACCGAGAATGTACAGAGACGTCAGAATAAATGTCCTCAGTGTCCTACAAAATGCATTTGCACTCACTGTCCACTTAACCACGGATATGAGGACAAGTGGAGCAGCGCAGACTAAGGACTATATGACTGTGACAGCCCACTGGGTAGATGTATGGCCTCCCACAGCAGCAACAACAGCGGCGGCACCAGTAGTAGCATCTCGCAAACGCCAACTCGCTCCTAGGCAGGCTATGCTATGTATCACCGCTTTCCGTAAGAGGTACACCACTGACAACCTCTTACGGAAACTGAGGGACATCATTGCACATTGGCTTACCCCAATTAGACTCTCCCGGGGATTTGTGATATCGAACAACACCATCAATATTATGCGTGCATTGCATCTGGGCAAATTCCAGCATGTCCCATGTTTTGCACATACAATTAAGTTGGTGGTGCAGAATTTTTTTTTAAATGACGGGGGCATGCAGGAGATGCTGTCAGTGGCCCGGAAAATTGCGGGCCACTTTCGGAATTCAGCCACCGCGTGCCGAAGACTGGAGTGCCATCAAACACACCTGAACCTGCCCTGCCATCACCTGAAGAAAGAGGTTATAACGAGGTGGAATTCAACACTCTATATGCAGTAGCGGATCTTGCCACGGGCAAGCAGGACTTTTGCCCGGGGCGCTGCCTTCCGGAGGGCGCCGCACCATGGCAAGATCCGCCACTGTGCCCCCCGCTGCCGCTGTGTCCCCCGCTGGCCCCCCCGCAGTGAAGGGAACTAGACGCTATCCGTCTAGTTTTCCTTTGTGCAGAGGACCTTTGCTGTGCAGTGCGCGATGACATCATCACGCAAAGCACAGCATTGTGGGACTGGCACAGATGCTAGGGGTCATGATTGACCTCTAGTGTCTATGCTGTGCTATGGGAGAGACGTCATGGTCTATGCTGTGCTATGGGAGAGACGTCATGACGTCTCTCCCATAGATCCGACGAGAGGAGCGGCGGTGGAGGAGGTCTGCAACGGCCGGGACTCGGAAGCAGGGATTGCTTTTTTTTTTTTTTAGCGGTGCTACTGGGGACACAAATGGCGCTACTGGGGGCACAACTCTACAGGGGGCATAACTGACCACGCCCCTGTATGAAGCCACGCCCCTATTTTCCACCCGGGGTGCCACAAAGGCTAGAACTGGCCCTGTCTATATGCTTCAGAGGATGGAGAGGATGGAGGAGCAGCAAAATGTGCTATAATAAATGGACGCTATCAGTTATAAACAGACCACTGGTTGGCTTTAATACTGTTCGTTTGACTAACACTCTGCTACGATTTTGCATGTGGACATACTAACCATCAATCATTCAATCTGACTTCTCATGTTACCATGTGGCATTGAAAGTTAAAAATCATCAAAATAGGTGCCTCACTGAGACTGTGATTAAGCTTAATTGCATGCATAGAAATATATGTGCCAATTAAGTGTGGAAACCTGATTAATCCATATTACCGGTATAAGTGTGCTATATATATTTCTAACGTGTAGATTTTTAATGTTGTTGTTATCTGTAATTTTTTAGATAAATTGACACTGGCCGGTATCTAATTGTGATACATTTGTATTATTTTATGGTATATATAAAAGTAAAAAGGTTTTTTTGCAAAGTAAGAAGCGCTGTCTTATAATTTCATTTTGTTGGTTGCTAGTTTGGGGTAACTGGGATCAGTTCCCCCAGATCAGCTGCTCTTACTTTGAGGATTGACAGCGCAGAGTGTATATTTCTATACTGCTAGGAGCAGCAAAAGGCCATTCAACTTATACATCCACCTACGATATAGGCAAAGGAGGGGGAATGCACCTGACTCAAGCGCAGTGGAGAATGATTTCCGTCTTGTGTAAGGTTCTCCAACCCTTCGATCTTGCCATACGTGAAGTCAGTTCAGACACTGCTAGCTTGAGTCAGGTCATTCCCCTCATCAGGCTTTTGCGGAAGCAGCTGAAGAAATTGAAGGAGGAGCTAAGACGGAGCAATGGTGGATTCCAGTGGGGACGAATGGTGGATTCCAGTGGGGACGAATTAATACTTTGTGAGGAGGAAGATGTACACAGTGAAAGGGGTGAGGAATCGGAGGATGAGGATGAGGTCGACGTTTTGCCTCTGTAAAGCCAGTTTGTGCAAGGAGAGATTGATTGCTTCTTTTTTGGTGGGGGCCCAAACAAACCAGTAATTTCAGCTACAGTCATGTGGAAGACCCTGTCGCTGAAATGATTGGTTTGTTAAAGTGTGCATGTCCTGTTTATACAACATAAGGGTGGGTGGAAGGGCCCAAGGACAATTCCATCTTGCACCTCTTTTTCTTCTTTGCATCATGTGCTGTTTGGGGACTATTTTTTTTAAGTGCCATCCTGTCTGCCACTGCAGTGCCACTCCTAGATGGGCCAGGTGTTTGTGCTGCACACTTGTGTCGCTTAGCTTAGTCGTACAGCTACCTCATTGCACCTCTTTTTCTTCTTTGCATGATGTGCTGTTTGGGGCCTAGTTTTTTTTTAAGTGCAATCCTGTCTGCAACTGCAGTGGCATTCCTAGATGGGCCAGGTGTTTGTGCCGCATACTTGTGTGGCTTAGCTTAGTCATCCAGCCACCTCGGTGCAACCTTTTGACCTAAAAACAATATTGTGAGGTGTGAGGTGTTCAGAATAGTGTCAGGAATCGGCGCGCTGCTGCGTCTCACTTACCAGCGCGCTGGTGTGCAGGCCTCCGGAGGTCGTGGCCCCAGTTGCGGCTGCGTGAGTGCAGTGGTCGCGAGCATCATCTTCCACATTGCTGAATACCCCTGAGACTGGTCCTGTGTGGGTTTGCTGCGTGCCGGTGTCCGGTCTTTGTGGACATTGCCATGACACCTGCACTCAGTTGATCCTGGTGTTCAATCTAGCATTGTATCTCCGCCTGCAGTTTGTGGCCAATCACTGCTGGGCAGGAGGTATAACTTCCAGCTTGTGGCTCTCTCACATTGCCTCGGACAACGAGTCACATACCGTGTGCCTTGTTCTTCTGGTTCCTACGTTCCTGTTTCCAGCGTTCCCCGTGGTATCTACATTGTTCCAGTTTCCATTTCCACAGCTCTCCTGTCACTCTGGACTCCAGCTACATTCAGCCACAATCCACCAGCAGTAAGAGACTCTCCTCAGGTGTTGTTATCATTATCTTCCTGTGCACTCATTATCAATCACCATCTGTGCATCTCAGCAGTTAACATCCATTTGCTTAGAGACTGTCTCCTGCTTAAGCCCGTTAGGCTATCTGGACTTGTGCTTTACAGAGGCTGTACAGTTATCAGAGTTCTGTTTTCCCCAAAGTTATTTCATCCTGAGTTATACTGAGACTGTGTGCTTTCAAGTACTTTTGGAGTTTTGTTTATTCCATCTGCATTCCATTTCAAGTTGTTTTCTGCAAGAGACTTTTCTGTTTGGATTCAGTTATCTATCACCATTGTTTTCATATTACCGGTTTTCTGTTACTCAGTGTTATACCATCTGTTCTGTCATAATAAACATCAGCACCTATGTGCAGGACTTTTATATTGCCTCCACATTTTATCCATCACACCAACACTGACCCACTAGCACCCCCGCCGGGGACAGACAAACCCAGAGACCTGACAGTTTGTCCGAGGCCCATGGACCCGGACGGTGGTCAGAGTGTGGGGTCAGGGACACTCCAAGACCTAGTGTCACGACTGGATGGTCAAGAGGCTGCGCAGCAGCAGATTATTCAATTTCTGCAAGGAATGTATTTACGTTTGGATACTCTGCAACAATCACTTCCAATTTCAGTTTCCCCAGTGTCCTCTCCAGTTCCAGTTCCTGTTCCTAGTTCCTCAGTTTCTAGCTCTCCAGTTGCTTCTGTTTTAATGTCTCGCATCCATCTTCCTACTCCAAGTAAATTTGATGGTAATGCTAAGATGTGTCGTGGATTTTTAAATCAATGCGAGGTTCAGTTTGAATTGCAGCCACATAACTTTCCAACACCCAGATCAAAGGTTGCTTATATTGTTTCTCTTCTAGCTGGCTCTGCTCTGAACTGGGTCTCTCCGCTGTGGGAGCGAGCAGATGCTTTATTGAACAACTATACTGAATTTGTTGCCGCATTCCGACGCATCTTTGACGAACCTGGGCGTACGACCTCTGCTTCTTCAGACCTCCTTCAGATCCGCCAGGGAACACGTACTGTGGGTCAGTACGTTATCCAGTTCCAGACATTGGCATCAGAGGTGAAGTGGAACAACCAGGCATTGGTTGCCGCCTTCTGGCATGGTCTGTCCGACCGCATAAAAGATGAGTTGGTTACTCGAGATTTACCAGATCAACTGGAAGCTCTAATTTCCCTATGTGTCAAGTTGGATCTACGTTTACGCGAGCGAGCCTGTGAACGCTCTCGAGGTGATCTTCACAAGCACCGAGCTATGCCTCCTGTACAGTCTCTACCTATTACTGCTGATGAACCCATGCAGGTAAACAAATTTCGTTTAACACCTGAGGAGCGGTCCAGAAGATTAAAGGAAAGACTGTGTCTCTATTGTGCTGCTGCTGGTCATCTGATTGGTTCCTGCCCTGCTCGGCCGGGAAACGCCAGGTCCTAACTTGTAGAGGAGGAGTCAAGTTAGGGACCTTGAATAAAGCTCCTTCATCGCAAGATCTGATATTACCTGTCACCTTGGAAAGGCCAGAGGGACTCCAGTCTTTGTCTGCCTTAGTGGATTGTGGTGCTGCTGGGAATTTTATCACTCAAGCTGCAGTGGATAGACTTCGTCTATCAGTGTCGTAGCTGTGTCGTCCAGTGTATCTCACGGCCGTGGACGGAAGCCGTATTCCTGAGGGTTTCATCTCTCAGCAAACCAAGCTGGTAGTTCTAGGAGTAGGCTTCCTGCATTCTGAGCTCATTGAGTTCCTGGTTATACCCAAAGCGGGCTAGGAGATAGTACTGGGTATGCCTTGGCTCCAACTGCACAATCCGCAATTTGACTGGTCCACATTGCAGTTAACATCATGGAGTTCCTCCTGTCATCAGTCTTGTCTGGCTCAAGTGTTTCCGATAAAGTCTTCTGGTGTAAAGTCTCAGTCTGGCCTCCCGGAGGTCTATCAGGAATTCACTGACGTCTTCAGTGAGAAAGCAGCGGATGTCTTGCCTCCCCATCGAGAGTGGGATTGTCCCATCGATCTGGTTCCAGGGAGCAAGCCGCCTAGGGCGTACATACCCTCTTTCAGTCCCAGAAACTCAAGCAATAAGTGAATACATAAAGGAAAATTTACAGAAAGGTTTCATCCGTCCTTCCACTTCCCCTGCTGGTGCTGGATTCTTCTTCGTCAAGAAGAAAGATGGAGGACTTCGCCTCTGTATCGATTATCGGGGTTTAAATGACATCACGATCCAAAAATAGCTGCCCGTTACCTCTTATCACAGAGCTGTTTGACAGAGTTAGAGGGGCTTCCATCTTCACGAAACTGGATCTTCGCGGGGCTTACAACCTTATCAGGATTCGAAGTGGTGATGAGTGGAAAACCGCCTTCAATACTCGTGACGGCCACTATGAATATCTAGTGATGCCCTTCGGTTTAAGTAATGCCCCAGCCGTGTTTCAAAACTTTGTCAACTAAGTGTTTAGAGATCTCCTGTATAAATGTGTGGTGGTTTATCTCGATGACATCTTGATATTCTCCCGTGATTTAGTCTCTCATCGCCAACAGGTGAAGGAGGTTCTGCAACGTCTTCGACGGAATCATCTGTATGGCAAGTTGTCCAAATGCACATTTGAAGCTTCTTCAATATCTTTCTTAGGATACATCATTTCCGGAACAGATCTTCAAATGGATCCAGCTAAACTGGAAGCTATAGAAAACTGGTCTCTTCCAACAACACTCAAGTCAGTTCAACGCTTCATTGGCTTCGCCAATTACTACAGAAAGTTTATTAAAGGCTTTTCCACGCTAATAGCTCCAATTACCTGCCTTACCCGGAAAGGGGGAAATCCTTCCCAATGGTCTGACGACGCACTGTCCGCTTTTCACAAAATAAAACAAGCTTTTATTTCAGCTCCTGTGTTACAACAGCCGGATGTCAGTAAAGCCTTCATCTTGGAAGTGGATGCTTCAACGGTTGGCGTGGGCGCAGTCCTGTCCCAGGTTGGCAGTGATGGTAAGACTCACCCCTGTGGGTTTTTTTCTTGTAGGTTCTCGTCTGCAGAAATGAACTATACCATCGGCGACCGGGAGTTGTTAGCAATCAAATTGGCCCTTGAAGAATGGAGGTATCTGCTGGAGGGTACGAGATTTCCCATTACCATCTACATGGATCACAAGAACCTTCTCTACTTGAAAGCCGTGCAGTGCCTGAATCCTCGGCAAGCAAGGTGGGCCCTATTCTTTTCCCGTTTTGATTTTAAGTTAATGTTTAGACCTGGCTCACAGAACGTCAAAGCAGATGCTTTGTCTCGCTCTATGAGCTCAAATGAGGACTCTACAGAACAGGCTGCTCGACCAGTATTAAATCCGGTGGTTTTCGCAGCTACAGGGACGTCACAAGTCCCGCCTCCAGGCAAGATGTTTGTCTTTCCAGAGCTTCGTCCAAACCTTCTGTCCAGGGCTCATACGTCCAAATTTACTGGTCACCCTGGAGTTCTAAAAATGTTTAAGTTTCTGTCTCAAACATATTGGTGGCCTCGTATGAAGGTAGATATTCAAGAATTCATAGCTTCATGTCCCAAATGTGCTCAGCATAAAATTTCTCGTCAGGCTCCCGCATGCCAATTGATACCCAATTCCATTCCCATGCGCCCCTGGTCCCATTTGTCGATGGATTTTATTTCTGATCTCCCTCCATCCAAAGGGTATGACACCATCTGGGTAGTAGTCGATAGGTTTTCAAAAATGGCGCACTTCATTCCACTCATGGGGTTACCATCTGCTCCAAAATTGGCACAGTTGTTTCTTCACGAAATATTCAGGTTACATGGACTTCCAACAGAAATCATATCTGATCGGGGTGTACAATTTGTGGCCAAGTTTTGGTGGGCTCTGTGTTCAGCGCTGCAGGTAAAACTGAAATTCTCTACGGCCTATCATCCTCAAACAAATGGGCAGACAGAGAGGGTAAATCAAGAACTTGAGACATATTTGAGACTGTATATTTCTTCTTCACAGGATGACTGGGTAGAATTGTTGCCATGGGCGGAGTTTGCTCATAATTTCCGTTATCATACTTCAACTGATACAACTCCTTTTTTCGCCGTTTATGGTCAGCATCCTAGAGTACCGGATTTCCAAGAATTACCTGCCATAGATGTGCCTGCGGCTGCTTCTGCTCTTCAGCGGTTCGCTCAAATTTGGAAAAAGATCCATTCATCTCTTAAAAAAGTTTCTCAACGGTACAAAATGTTTGCTGATCGGAAGAGGCGAGCAGCTCCTAGTTTGAAACCGGGCGATAAGGTCTGGTTATCTACCCGTAATCTCCGGCTCAGAGTCCCCTCAATGAAGTTTGCTCCACGGTTTATTGGACCATTTCCAGTAGAAAGTGTCATTAATCCGGTGGCTTATAAATTAAAACTGCCTGCTTTTTTGAAAGTACCCAACTCATTTCATATTTCTCTCCTCAGACCACTAATTCTCAATCGTTTCCAGAGAACACTTCCAGCGGCTCCAAAGGTACAAACTCATCGGGGCGTGGAATACGAGGTAGAAAAGATCTTAGACTCTCGACATCGTTATGGTCATCTGCAATATCTCATTGACTGGTCTGGATATGGTCCTGAAGAGAGGATTTGGGTCGACGCCATGAATGTTCATGCTCCACGTCTGATTCAAGCCTTCCACAGACTCTTCCCTGCCAAGCCTCGTGGGTGTTCGGTGCCGACCCATAGAGGGGGTAATATCAGGAATCGGTGCGCTGCTGCGTCTCACTTACAAGCGCGCTGGTGTGCAGGCCTCCGGAGGTCGTGGCCCCAGTTGTGGCTGCGTGAGTGCAGTGGTCGCGAGCGTCATCTTCCACATTGCTGAATACCCCTGAGTCTGGTCCTGTGTGGGTTTGCTGCGTGCCGGTGTCCGGTCTGTGTGGACGTTGCCATGACACCTGCACTCAGCTGATCCTGGTGTTCAATCTAGAATTGTATCTCCGCCTGCAGTTTGTGGCCAATCACTGCTGGGCAGGAGGTATAACTTCCAGCTTGGGGCTCTCTCACATTGCCTCGGACAACGAGTCACATACCGTGTGCCTTGTTCTTCTGGTTCCTACGTTCCTGTTTCCAGCGTTCCCCGTGGTTATCTACATTGTTCCAGTTTCCATTTCCACAGCTCTCCTGTCACTCTGGACTCCAGCTACATTCAGCCACAATCCACCAGCAGTAAGAGACTCTCCTCAGGTGTTGTTATCATTATCTTCCTGTGCACTCATTATCAATCACCATCTGTGCATCTCAGCAGTTAACATCCATTTGCTTAGAGACTGTCTCCTGCTTAAGCCCGTTAGGCTATCTGGACTTGTGCTTTACAGAGGCTGTACAGTTATCAGAGTTCTGTTTTCCCCAAAGTTATTTCATCCTGAGTTATACTGAGACTGTGTGCTTTCAAGTACTTTTGGAGTTTTGTTTATTCCATCTGCATTCCATTTCAAGTTGTTTTCTGCTAGAGACTTTTCTGTTTGGATTCAGTTATCTATCACCATTGTTTTCATATTACCGGTTTTCTGTTACTCAGTGTTATACCATCTGTTCTGTCATAATAAACATCAGCACCTATGCGCAGGACTTTTATATTGCCTCCACATTTTATCCATCACACCAACACTGACCCACTAGCACCCCCGCCGGGGACAGACAAACCCAGAGACCTGACAAATAGACTGAAAATGAGTGGAAGTGAATGTTATTGAGGTTAATAATACCGTAGGAGCAAAATTACCCCCAAATTCTGTGATTTTTAGCTGTTTTTCTGTTTTTTTTTAAATCATCCAGATCCAAAACCAAAACACGAAAGGGTGGTTTTGGCAAAACCAAGCCATAATCAAAACATGAGCGGGGAACTAGAACCAAAACCAAAACACAAAACACGAAAAGTGCCCGCCGCTCGTCTCTAATTTTTACCGTCGATGCATCATGCCCTATGTCTCTTGACACTTTGTCTGTAATGACTGAGGTAATATGGCATTACAAATCATTCATCATATTTGTGTTTAAACCTTATAGATTTGTATTGTGAGATAGTTTATTGTTGTAATGTCATTCAATGCCGTAACTAGACATTTTAGCGCTGTGTGCAAGAAACAGTATTGGTGCCCCCCAATGGAAAAAAGGGCCAGTGCGTGTTGTAGGTGCGCCCAAAAAATAGAGGGGCATGTCTTCATGGGGAAGGGATGTGGCCACAAAATAATACAAATTCATATTACGCTGTAAGTAGTTTCCATTATTTAAATTACACCAGACAGTAACACCACTTACACACATTATACAAGGTAGAGCTCTTCTACACATTACACCAGGTAGAGACCCTGTCACACATTATTGCAGGTAGAGTCCCCTTGTACACATTACAGCAGGTAGAGCCCAATTTTGCATGTTACTCCAGGTAGAGCCTCTAACACACATTACGGCAGATTGAGTCCACTTTTACACATTATGGCAAGTAGAGCTCCCTTTTACACATTACGGCAAGTAGAGCTCCCTTTTACACATTACAGCAGGTAGAATCCCTTTTTACACATTACGGCAGGTAGAGTACCATTTTACACATTACGCAAGGTAGAGACACGAGAGGGAGAGAGGGGGAGGGAGGGAGGGAGAGATAGATAGGGATGGGTGGGAGAGAGAAAGAAAGGTGGTAGGTAGAGAGACAGAGATATTTAACCTTCAATTAATGTACCCTCACACCCAGGGCCTGCCCAAGCTCATTTTTTTTGGTAAGCAAATATAACTTTTGGTGCCCCTTGATGGGAAAAACTTTTTAAAGGGACAGAGCACGCCTAAGGCACATGACTCAAAAAGGGTGTGGTCTCACAAGAAAGGGGTGTGGCCACACAATTGTACCCCCAAGGGTACAAGCAGATAGTAGGTAACTGAGGAGGCTGGGTGACAGGGAGATAGTGGGTGACTGAGCCAGGGATGAAAGGGAGATTTTGGGTGACAGGTAGGGGTGACAGGTAGATAATGGATAACTGAGGAAGGGGTGACATGGAGATAGTGGGTGACTGAGGAAGAGGTGACAGGTAGTGAGTGACTTAGGCAGGTAGTTAGTGACTTAGGCAGGGGTGACAGGGAGAGAGTGGGTGGCTGAGGCAGGGTGACAGGGAGAGAGTGGGTGACAGGTTTGACAGGGAGAGAGGTGGTGACTGAGGCAGGGGTGACAGGGAGATAGTTATAGACAGGTAGGGGTGACAGGTAGATAATGGGTGACTGAGGCAGGGGTGACAGGGAGATAGTGGGTCACTGAAGTAGGGGTGACAGGTAGATAGTGCATGACTGAGTCAGGGGTGACAGGGAAAGAGTGGGTGACTGAGGCAGGGGTGACGGAGAGAGTGGGTGACTGAAGCAGGGGTGACAGGTAGATAGTTTTAATACTCTTGCAAGGATGTTTCACGGTGTGTGTGATATTCACTAACCTTGGTAGGTTCTCTGGGTTCTTCAGCCGAGTTGCTCGTTTACGGTTTACACTTCAGGTTCACTAATGAGGCCGCAGGTATGAGAGTACAGGACCTGTCTCAAGTATGGCGTTCAAGGCATCAATGAGGTCTTTTTTATTTGAATGACAGAAAGTTATGTTGAGCAAAGGAACACTGCCCGCAGGAAAGGTTCATCACAATAACATACAATCTAAGTATTTAATATGTAAATTACAGAGAGCAACTGTAATCACCTTTGTAACAATATACTTAATTTATCAATCACTTTTAAATATACTACTCAGTATCATGAATCACTTGCAAATAGTATACGCAATAACATGAGTAGCTTTCAAATATTATACGCAATAGCACAAATCACTCTCAGATATTACATCCAATAAAAGAATAAATTTTCTTACTATATTAGCAATATCACTGCGTATTTAGTAAGTACCAGATATTATAACTCTAATGCAATTCTCTGTATCAATGTTCCTCAGATATAGTTCCGATATACCTGAGCTCAGGGTTTAAGGTTCAAGTATAAGAAGGGATATATATTCATATATATAAAGCCCTTAAGTGCAAGGTTAATTCCTCCAAAGGACATGGTGATGGGTGTGATCCTGGGGACAGGGGCACTGTTCTCCTTAGGCTAATTCAGGGGCTGTCTTATCAAAAGGTTGCAATGTTCTGCACTACAGACTGGAATCTACCTTTCCTTAATAAGAGAGAAAGGAGCGTCCCGTAGCTAATCTAAGGATTCCCTTTACTACTGGCTTGGTCAGGGGCCAGGACAAAATACTGCATGTTAGTGGTAGGTACTCACTCAGTCCTGGTAGGTGTGCCGGTCCACTGGGTCTCCTACATGCTACTGGATCATACTGCAAGGTATCTCTCTCTCTTTTGGTGCAGGGCTTCCCTCACTGCGTCAGCTCTGGATTAGGTGCTGACATCAGGGGTTTCCTTTGTTGCTAACGCTGCTCCCTGTGCCTGTCACACAGCTGCGTAGCTCTGTGACTGAGGCTGATGAGATTGCTGGGGTGAACAGGGTTTCCGGCTTCGGGCACAGTCACTCACCAGGCGCTGTGGTTCCCTTAAAAAAAACAAGATATGACCTTTTATAAAAAGAAAAGGCCTAGAGCAACTATGTGTCTTTTCCAGGGCACACTTGAAAAAATTATAATAATATGAAAATATTGATTGATTAAAATTACTATTTTATTGATATATACTTAAAAAGAAGGGAACAGACACTATTTGTATATTAATATAGGCGCAAATGCTATAATCCTAGACGATAATGTGTTGGTAGGCGAAATTTGCGATTCCTTAATCGTCATAATAGTTTATATCCCCTTTTAATGGGAATTAGTTGTAGGAATCGTTAGCTCACTTCGGCTCAGCATAATTCAAATGCTGTCTATACTGAGTATTGAGTCTGGAAATGATGGACTACTGTTAAGGTGTAAGGGAACAAAATACCTACGGTACCTGGTATTCCCTGGTGGTCTCCCTCCTAGGTACTGACCAGGCCCTGCAGTGTATACAGTGGGGATTGAAAGTTTGGGCACCCCAGGCAAAAATTAATTTTAATGTGCAAAAAGAAGCCAAGGAAAGATGGAAAACTCTCCAAAAGGCATCAAATTACAGATTAGACATTCTTATAACATGTTAAAAAAAGTTTGATTTTATTTCCATCATTTACACTTTCAAATGAACAGAAAACAAAAAATGGCGTCTGCAAAAGTTTGGGCACCCTGCAGAGTTAATACCTTGTACTGCCCCCTTTGGCAAGTATCACAGCTTGTAAACTCTTTTTGTAGCCAGCCAAGAGTCTTTCAATTCTTGTTTGAGGTATCTTCGCCCATTCTTCCTTACAAAAGTCTTGAGATTCCTGGGCTGTCTGTGACGCACTGCTCTTTTAAGGTCTATCCATAGATTTTCAATTATGTTGAGGTCAGGAGATTGTGAAGGCCATGGCAAAACCTTCAGTTTACGCCTCTTGATGTAATCCACCATGGATTTTGAGGTGTGTTTAGGATCATTATCCATTTGTAGAAGCCAGCCTCTCTTTAACTTCAGCTTTTTCACAGATGGCATCAAGTTAGCATCCAAAATTTGCTGGAATCTTATTGAATCCATTTTTCCTTCTACTAGTGAAATGTTCCCTGTGCCACTGGCTGCAATACAACCCCAAAGCATGAATGATCCACCCCCATGCTTAACAGTTGGACAGAAGTTCTTTTCATTAAATTCTGTGCCCTTCCTTCTCCAAACGTACCTTTCATCATTTTAACCTCATCGGTCCACAGAACTTTATTCCAAAATGCTTCAGGCTTGTCTATATGTTCATTTGCAAACTTCAAACGCTGATTTTTGTGGTGAGGATGTAGAAAAGGTTTTCTTCTGATGACTCTTCCATGAAGACCATATTTGTACAAGTATCTCTTTATAGTGGAATAGTGTACCACAACTCCAGTGTCTGCCAGATCTTCCTGGAAGGATCGTGCAGTCAAACGTGGATTTTGACTTGCTTTTCTCACAATCCTGCGAGCTGTTATGTCTGATATTTTTCTTGGTCTTCCAGGTCTTGCTTTAACTTCCACTGTTCCTGATGACTGCCATTTCTTAATTACATTCCAAACAGAGGATATGGGCATCTGATAACGCTTTGCTATCTTCTTATAGCCTTCTCCTGCTTTGTGAGCGTCAACTATGCTCAGTTTCAGTGTTCTATACAACTGCTTAGAGGAACCCATGGTGCTGATTGTTGGAGCAAGGTCAGATGAGTCTAGGCTTTTAAAACCTTTGAGATTGACATCACCTGGTCTTTCCAGACGATGATTGAGAACAATCCATGACACTGACAGGTCTCAGCTGTCCAAAGGGGGCAGTACAATGTATTAACTCTGCAGGGTGCCCAAACTTTTGCAGACGCCATTTTTTGTTTTCTGTTCTTTTGATAGTGTAAATGATGGAAATAAAATCAAACTTTTTTTGACATGTTATAAGAATGTCTAATCTGTAATTTGATGCCTTTTGGAGATCTTTCCATCTTTCCTTGGCTTCTTTTTGCACATTAAAATTAATTTTTGCCTGGGGTGCCCAAACTTTCGATCCCCACTGTAGCTTCCAAGATCAGACAAGATTGCGCACACTCAGTGCGGTCTGACCATAGGTAAATTGCATGTTCATACAATACAATGTATGTATGTATTGCTCATATAATGTATGAACAAGCAATCGCAGTCAAGCACCATATATTTTCAGATAGCATAATGGTTAGTAGATGGTCTTTATAGGCTGTCTCTTAACTCGTTATAACATATTAACATATACCATGCAGACAAGGCAATTAGACATAAAGTAACATGTCTTGACAGTTATATAACTGGTCTGCAATTAATTGACACTGTTTGCAGATCTCCAGCTACATTTGTTTCCAGTGCAGCGCTGAAATAATTTATTACTTCAGATATATTGATAACGAGTATATAAGATGCTGACACTGTTTTACTTGTTTTCTGATTTTTAACACATGCTATTTTTACATTTCTACATTGTCACAATTAGTGATGTGCACCGGACATTTTTCGGGTTTTGTGTTTTGGTTATGGATTCGGTTCCACGGGCGTGTTTTGGATTCGGACGCGTTTTGGCAAAACCTCACCGGAAATTTTTTGTCGGATTCGGGTGTGTTTTGGATTCGGGTGTTTTTTTTAAAAAAACCCTAAAAAACAGCTTAAATCATAGAATTTGGGGGTCATTTTGATCCCATAGTATTATTAACCCAAATTACCATAATTTCCACTCATTTCCAGTCTATTCTGAACACCTCACACCTCACAATATTATTTTTAGTCCTACAATTTGCACCGAGGTCGCTGGATGGCTAAGCTAAGCGACACAAGTGGCCGACACAAACACCTGGCCCATCTAGGAGTGGCACTGCAGTGTCAAGACAGGATGGCACTTCAAAAAAATTGTCCCCAAACAGCACATGATGCAAAGAAAAAAAGAGGTGCACCAAGGTCGCTGTGTGACTAAGCTAAGCGACACAAGTGGCCGACACAAACACCTGGCCCATCTAGGAGTGGCACTGCAGTGTCAAACAGGATGGTAGATTTAAAAAATAGTCCCCAAACAGCACATGATGCAAAGAAAAAAAGAGGTGCACAGAGGTCGCTGGATGGCTAAGCTAAGCGACACAAGTGGCCGACACAAACACCTGGCCCATCTAGGAGTGGCACTGCAGTGTCAGGCAGGATGGCAGATTTAAAAAATAGTCCCCAAACAGCACATGATGCAAAGAAAAAAAGAGGTGCACTGAGGTCGCTGGATGGCTAAGCTAAGCGACCCAAGTGGCCGACACAAACACCTGGCCCATCTAGGAGTGGCACTGCAGTGTCTGACAGGATGGCAGATTTAAAAACTAGTCCCCAAACAGCACATGATGCAAATAAAAAAAGAGGTGCACCTAGGTCGCTGGATGGCTAAGCTAAGTGACCCAAGTGGCCGACACAAACACCTAGCCCATCTAGGAGTGGCACTGCAGTGTCAGACAGGATGGCAGATTTAAAAAATAGTCCCCAAACAGCACATGATGCAAAGAAAAAAAGAGGTGCACCAAGGTCGCTGGATGGCTAAGCTAAGCGACCCAAGTGGCCGACACTAACACCTGGCCCATCTAGGAGTGGCACTGCAGTTTTCTAGCAAGAGGATGAGTGCTTCCATCCTCATGTGAATCTGAACTAGTGATGAGCAGGTTCGGTTCCTCGGAAACCGAACCCCCCCCCCGAACTTCACCCATTTTACACGGGTCCAAGGCATACTCAGATTCTCCCTTATGCCTCGGTTAACCCGAGCGCGTCCGAACGTCATCATCCCGTGGTCGGATTCTCGCGAGATTCGTATTCTATATAAGGAGCCGCGCGTCGCCGCCATTTTCACTCGTGCATTGGAAATGTTAGGGAGAGGACGTGGCTGGCGTCCTCTCCGTTTATTAATGTTGCTGCAAATATTTGTGCTTATTGCTTAATTGTGGGGACTGGGGAGCTGCTGTATTATATAGGAGGAGTACAGTGCAGAGTTTTGCTGATCAGTGACCACCAGTTTTATCCGTTCTCTGCCTGAAAAACGCTCCATATCTGTGCTCAGTGTGCTGCATATATCTGTGCTCACACTGCTTTATTGTGGGGACTGGGGACCAGCAGTATTATATAGGAGGAGTACAGTGCAGAGTTTTGCTGACAGTGACCACCAGTATATATAGCAGTACGGTACGGAAGGCCACTGCTCTACCTACCTCTGTGTCATCAAGTATACTATCCATCTAGATTCTATACCTGTGGTGCATTTTAGTTTTGCAGTTTGCTGACAGTGACCACCAGTATATATAGCAGTACGGTACGGAAGGCCACTGCTCTACCTACCTCTGTGTCGTCAAGTATACTATCCATCTAGATTCTATACCTGTGGTGCATTTTAGTTTTGCAGTTTGCTGATAGTGACCACCAGTATATATAGCAGTACGGTACGGAAGGCCACTGCTCTACCTACCTCTGTGTCGTCAAGTATACTATCCATCTAGATTCTATACCTGTGGTGCATTTTAGTTTTGCAGTTTGCTGACAGTGACCACCAGTATATATAGCAGTACGGTACGGAAGGCCACTGCTCTACCTACCTCTGTGTCGTCAAGTATACTATCCATCTAGATTATATACCTGTGGTGCATTTTAGTTTTGCAGTTTGCTGACAGTGACCACCAGTATATTAAGCAGTACGGTACGGAAGGCCACTGCTCTACCTACCTCTGTGTCGTCAAGTATACTATCCATCTAGATTCTATACCTGTGGTGCATTTTAGTTTTGCAGTTTGCTGACAGTGACCACCAGTATATATAGCAGTACGGTACGGAAGGCCACTGCTCTACCTACCTCTGTGTCGTCAAGTATACTATCCATCTAGATTCTATACCTGTGGTGCATTTTAGTTTTGCAGTTTGCTGACAGTGACCACCAGTATATATAGCAGTACGGTACGGAAGGCCACTGCTCTACCTACCTCTGTGTCGTCAAGTATACTATCCATCTAGATTCTATACCTGTGGTGCATTTTAGTTTTGCAGTTTGCTGACAGTGACCACCAGTATATATAGCAGTACGGTACGGAAGGCCACTGCTCTACCTACCTCTGTGTCGTCAAGTATACTATCCATCTAGATTCTATACCTGTGGTGCATTTTAGTTTTGCAGTTTGCTGACAGTGACCACCAGTATATATAGCAGTACGGCACGGAAGGCCACTGCTCTACCGACCTCTGTGTCGTCATTAAGAATACTATCCATCTACATTCTATACCTGTGGTGCATTTTAGTTTTGCAGTTTGCTGACACAGTGACCACCAGTATACAATATATAGCATTACGGTACGGAAGGCCACTGCTGTACCTACCTCTGTGTCATCATTAAGTATACTTTCCATCTACATTCTATACCTGTGGTGCATTTTAGTTTTGCAGATTGCTGACAGTGACCACCAGTATATATAGCAGTATGGTACGGAAGGCCACTGCTCTACCTACCTCTGTGTCGTCAAGTATACTATCCATCCATACCTGTGGTGCATTTCAGTTGTGCGCAGTATATATAGTAGTAGGTCATTGCTATTGATACTGGCCTATAATTCCACACATTAAAAAATGGAGAGAAAAAATGTGGAGGTTAAAATAGGGAAAGATCAAGATCCACTTCCACCTCGTGCTGAAGCTGCTGCCACTAGTTATGGCCGAGACGATGAAATGCCATCAACGTCGTCTGCCAAGGCCGATGCCCAATGTCATAGTAGAGAGCATGTAAAATCCAAAAAACAAAGGGGGTCATTCCGCGTTGTTCGCTCGCAAGCTGCTTTTAGCAGCTTTGCACACGCTAAGCCGCCGCCTACTGGGAGTGAATCTTAGTTTCTTAAAATTGCGAACGAAAGATTCGCAATGTTGCGATAAGACATCTCTGTGCAGTTTCTGAGTAACTCGAAACTTACTCGGCATCTGCGATCAGTTCAGTGCTTGTCGTTCCTGGTTTGACGTCACAAACACACCCAGCGTTCGGCCAGACACTCCTCCGTTTCTCAAGCCACTCCCGCGTTTTTTCGCACACACCCATAAAACGGCCAGTTTCCGCCCAGAAACACCCACTTCCTGTCAATCACAGTACGATCACCAGAACGAAGAAAAAACCGTGAGTAAAATTCCTAACAACTCGGAATGACCCCCAAAAGTTCAGTAAAATGACCCAAAAATCAAAATTGTAAGCGTCTGATGAGAAGCGTAAACTTGCCAATATGCCATTTACGACATGGAGTAGCAAGGAACGGCTGAGGCCCTGGCCTATGTTCATGGCTAGTGGTTCAGATTCACATGAGGATGGAAGCACTCATCCTCTCGCTAGAAAAATGAAAAGACTTAAGCTGGCAAAAGCACAGCAAAGAACAGTGCGTTCTTCTAAATCACAAATCCCGAAGGAGAGTCCAATTGTGTCGGTTGCGATGCCTGACCTTCCCAACACTGGACGGGAAGAGCTTGAGCCTTCCACCATTTGCACGCCCCCTGCAAGTTCTGGAAGGAGCACCTGATAGTCAAATTGAAGATGTCACTGTTGAAGTACACCAGGATGAGGATATGGGTGTTGCTGGCGCTGGGGAGGAAATTGACAAGGAGGATTCTGATGGTGAGGTGGTTTGTTTAAGTCAGGCACCCGGGGAGACACCTGTTGTCCGTGGGACGAATATGGCCATTGACATGCCTGGTCAAAATACAAAAAAATCACCTCTTCGGTGTGGAATTATTTCAACACAAATGCGGACAACAGGTGTCAAGCCGTGTGTTGCCTTTGTCAAGCTGTAATAAGTAGGGGTAAGGACGTTAACCACCTAGGAACATCCTCTCTTATACGTCACCTGGACCGCATTCATCAGAAGTCAGTGACAAGTTCAAAAACTTTGGATGATAGCGGAAGCAGTCCACTGACCACTAAATCCCTTCCTCTTGTAACCAAGCTCCTGCACACCACACCACCAACTCCCTCAGTGTCAATTTCCACCTTATACAGGAAAGCCAATAGTCCTGCAGGCCATGTCACTGGCAAGTCTGACGAGTCCTCTCCTGCCTGGGATTCCTCCGATGCATCCTTGAGTGTAACGCCTACTGCTGCTGGCGCTGCTGTTGTTGCTGCTGGGAGTCGATCGTCATCCCAGAGGGGAAGTCGGAAGACCACTTGTACTATTTCCAGTAAGCAATTGACTGTCCAACAGTCCTTTGCGAGGAAGATGAAATATCACAGCAGTCATCCTGCAGCAAAGCGGATAACTCAGGTCTTGTCAGCCTGGGTGGTGAGAAACGTGTGTCCGGTATCCACCGTTAATTCACAGGCAACTAGAGACTTGATTGAGGTACTGTGTCCCCGGTACCAAATACCATCTAGGTTCCATTTCTCTAGGCAGGCGATACCGAAAATGTACACAGACGTCAGAAAAAGAGTCACCAGTATCCTAAAAAATGCAGTTGTACCCAATGTCCACTTAACCACGGACATGTGGACAAGTGGAGCAGGGCAGACTCAGGACTATATGACTGTGACAGCCCACTGGGTAGATGTATTGCCTCCCGCAGCAAGAACAGCAGCGGCGGCACCAGTAGCAGCATCTCGCAAACGCCAACTCGTTCCTAGGCAGGCTACGCTTTGTATCACCGCTTTCCATAAGAGGCACACAGCTGACAACCTCTTACGGAAACTGAGGAACATCATCGCAGAATGGCTTACCCCAATTGGACTCTCCTGGGGATTTGTGATATCGGACAACGCCACCAATATTGTGCGTGCATTACATCTGGGCAAATTCCAGCACGTCCCATGTTTTGCACATACATTGAATTTGGTGGTGCAGAATTATTTAAAAAATGACAGGGGCGTGCAAGAGATGCTGTTGGTGGCCCGAAGAATTGCGGGCCACTTTCGGCATTCAGCCACCGCGTGCCGAAGACTGGAGCACCAGCAAACAGTCCTGAACCTGCCCTGCCATCATCTGAAGCAAGAGGTGGTAACGAGGTGGAATTCAACCCTCTATATGCTTCAGAGGATGGAGGAGCAGCAAAAGGCCATTCAAGCCTATACATCTGCCCACGATATAGGCAAAGGGGGAATGCACCTGACTCAAGCGCAGTGGAGAATGATTTCAACGTTGTGCAAGGTTCTGCAACCCTTTGAACTTGCCACACGTGAAGTCAGTTCAGACACTGCCAGCTTGATTCAGGTCATTCCCCTCATCAGGCTTTTGCAGAAGAAGCTGGAGACATTGAAGGAGGAGCTAAAACAGAGCGATTCCGCTAGGCATGTGGGACTTGTGGATGGAGCCCTTAATTCGCTTAACCAGGATTCACGGGTGGTCAATCTGTTGAAATCAGAGCAAAACATTTTGGCCACCATGCTCGATCCTAGATTTAAAACCTACGTTGTATCTCTCTTTCCAGCAGACCCAAGTCTGCAGAGGCTCAAAGACTTGCTGGTGAGAAAATTGTCAAGTCAAGCGGAACGTGACCCATCAACAGCTCCTCCTTCACATTCTCCCGCAACTGGGGGTGCGAGGAAAAGGCTAAGAATTCCGAGCCCACCCGCTGGCGGTGATGCAGAGCAGTCTGGAGCGAGTGCTGACATCTGGTCCGGACTGAAGGACCTGTCAACGATTACTGACATGTCGTCTACTGTCACTGCATATGATTCTGTCACCATTGAAAGAATGGTGGAGGATTATATGAGTGACCGCATCCAAGTAGGCACGTCAGACAGTCCGTACGTATACTGGCAGGAAAAAGAGGCAATTTGGAGGCCCTTGCACAAACTGGCTTTATTCTACCTAAGTGTGTACTCCGAAAGAGTGTTTAGTGCAGCCGCTCACCTTGTCAGCAATCGGCGTACGAGGTTACTTCCAGAAAATGTGGAGAAGATGATGTTCATCAAAATGAATTATAATCAATTCCTCCGTGGAGACATTCACCAGCAATTGCCTCCAGAAAGTACACAGGAATCTGAGATGGTGGATTCCAGTGGGGACGAATTAATAATCTGTGAGGAGGGGGATGTACACAGTGAAAGGGGTGAGGAATCGGACGATGATGATGAGGTGGACATCTTGCCTCTGTAGAGCCAGTTTGTGCAAGGAGAGATTGATTGCTTCTTTTTTGGTGGGGGCCCAAACCAACCAGTCATTTCAGTCACAGTAGTGTGGCAGACCCTGTCGCTGAAATGATGGGTTCGTTAAAGTGTGCATGTCCTGTTTAAACAACATAAGGGTGGGTGGGAGGGCCCAAGGACAATTCCATCTTGTACCTCTTTTTTCTTTCATTTTTCTTTGCATCATGTGCTGTTTGGGGACATTTTTTTTGAAGTGCCATCCTGTCTGACACTGCAGTGCCACTCCTAGATGGGCCAGGTGTTTGTGTCGGCCACTTGTGTCGCTTAGCTTAGTCACACAGCGACCTTGGTGCGCCTCTTTTTTTTTTTTTGCTTCATTTGCTGTTTGGGGACAATTTTTTTGAAGTGCCATCCTGTCTGACACTGCAGTGCCACTCCTAGATGGGCCAGGTGTTTGTGTCGGCCACTTGTGTCGCTTAGCTTAGTCACACAGCGACCTTGGTGCGCCTCTTTTTTTCTTTGCATCATGTGCTGTTTGGGGACTATTTTTTTGAAGTGCCATCCTGTCTGACACTGCAGTGCCACTCCTAGATGGGCCAGGTGGTTGTGTCGGCCACTTGTGTCGCTTAGCTTAGTCACACAGCGACCTCGGTGCGCCTCTTTTTTTCTTTGCATCATGTGCTGTTTGGGGACTATTTTTTTGAAGTACCATCCTGCCTGACACTGCAGTGCCACTCCTAGATGGGCCAGGTGTTTGTGTCGGCCACTTGTGTCGCTTAGCTTAGCCATCCAGCAACCTCGGTGCAAATTTTAGGACTAAAAATAATATTGTGAGGTGTAAGGTGTTCAGAATAGACTGAAAATGAGTGTAAATTATGGTTATTGAGGTTAATAATACTATGGGATCATAATGACCCCCAAATTCTATGATGTAAGCTGTTTTTGAGGGTTTTTTGTAAAAAAAACACCCGAATCCAAAACACACCCGAATCCGACAAAAAAATTTCAGGGAGGTTTTGGCAAAACGCGTCCGAATCCATAACACGGCCGCGGAACCGAATCCGAAACCAAAACACAAAACCCAAAAAATTTCCGGTGCACATCTCTAATCTGAACCACTAGCCATGAACATAGGCCAGGGCCTCAGCCGTTCCTTGCCACTCAGTGTCGTAAATGGCATATTGGCAAGTTTACGCTTCTCATCAGACGCTTTTAATTTTGATTTTTGGGTCATTTTACTGAACTTTTGTTTTTTGGATTTTACATGCTCTCTACTATGACATTGGGCATCGGCCTTGGCAGACGACGTTGATGACATTTCATCGTCTCGGCCATGACTAGTGGCAACAGCTTCAGCACGAGCTGGAAGTGGATCTTGATCTTTCCCTATTTTATCCTCCACATTTTTGTTCTCCATTTTTTAATGTGTGTAATTATATGCCAGTAATATATCAATAGCAATGGCCTACTGTACCGTACTGCTATATATCATATACTGGTGGTCAGCAAAATTCTGCACTGTCCTCCTACTATATACTGCGCACAACTACAATGCAGCACAGGTATGGATGGATAGTATACTTGACGACACAGAGGTAGAGCAGTGGACTACTGTACCGTACTGCTATATATATACTGGTGGTCAGCAAAATTCTGCACTGTCCTTCTACTATATACTGTGCACAACTAAAATGCAGCACAGGTATGGATGGACAGTATACTTGACGACACAGGGGTAGAGCAGTGGACTACTGTACCGTATTGCTATATGTATACTGGTGGTCAGCAAAATTCTGCACTGTCCTCCTACTATATACTGCGCACAACTAAAATGCAGCACAGGTATGGATGGACAGTATACTTGACGACACAGAGGTAGAGCAATGGACTACTGTACCATACTGCTATATATATACTGGTGGTCAGCAAAATTCTGCACTGTCCTCCTACTATATACTGCGCACAACTAAAATGCAGCGCAGGTATGGATGGATAGTATACTTGACGACACAGAGGTAGAGCAATGGACTACTGTACCGTACTACTATATATATACTGGTGGTCAGCAAAATTCTGCACTGTCCTCCTACTATATACTACAATGCAGCACAGATATGGATAGTATACTTGACGACACAGAGGTAGAGCAATGGACTACTGTACCGTACTGCTATATATATACTGGTGGTCAGCAAAATTCTGCACTGTCCTCCTACTATATACTGCACACAACTAACATGCAGCACAGGTATGGATGGATAGTATACTTGACGACAAAGAGGTAGAGCAATGGACTACTGTACCGTACTGCTATATATATACTGGTGGTCAGCAAAATTCTGCACTGTCCTCCTACTATATACTGCGCACAACTAAAATGCAGCACAGGTATGGATGGATAGTATACTTGACGACACAGAGGTAAAGCAATGGACTACTGTACCGTACTGCTATATATATACTGATGGTCAGAAAAATTATGCACTGTCCTCCTACTATATACTACAATGCAGCACAGATATGGATAGTATACTTGACGACACAGAGGTAGAGCAAGGGACTACTGTACCATAATGCTATATATATACTGGTGGTCAGCAAAATTCTGCACTGTCCTTCTACTATATACTACAATGCAGCACAGATATGGAGCGTTTTTCAGGCAGAGAACGTAGATATTTTCAGCACACTGAGCACAGATATTTGCAGCACACTGAGCACAGAAATTTGCAGCACACTGAGCACAGATATTTGCAGCACACTGAACACAGAAACTGAGAGAACGCAGCCACGTCCTCTCGCTATCATCTCCAAAGCACGAGTGAAAATATATAAAACACACATACATATTACATACAACTCATACACACATAAAAGCACACATACAACACATACACAAATACATATATATACACACACACACATAGAACACATACATACATAAACACATGCACATTGGGCCTGATTCAGACCTGACTGCTGCTGTGCGTTTTCGCACAGCGGGCGATCAGGCATTAACTGCACATGCGTATGTACCACAATCAGCACGTGCGTCGGCTAATAACAACAGGCATCGCGGGACAGCGACATGCTGATTGACAGGAGGGAGCAGTTTGTGGGTGGTAACTGATCGTTTTCAAAGAGTGTCAGGGAAAACGCAGGCGTGCCCAAATGTTTACAGGGAGAGTGTGTGACATCAGCTCCGGCCGTGATCAGCCCGTTCTGATCGCACTGTAGGAGTAAGTCCTGGGCTGCGCAGGTATTGCACACACATGTAAAAAACAGCCACTGGTGAGTGAGGTGCGAACGGATTTGCAGCTGTCCGCTGACTGAGGTTTTTTTTAGCAGCTCGGCATACACATGCGATCGCACACTTGCGCGGCGAATATACACTCCCCTTGGGCGGCGACTATCTGATAACAGAGCTACAATTTCAGATCTGAATCACCCCCCATAGAACACATAATTTAGATACTGTATACACACACATAGAACACATAATCATCATACAAATACACACTCACACAAAGAACATATACCATAGAACATACATATACAGGTAAACACACATAGGTCAAAAACACACAAACACTTTTAAAGACTGGCTTGGTGGATGAAGTTACTGCAGGATGTGATTGATGGGCGGTAGGCATTGGAACTTTTCATCATTATGCCAAAATGACGTAACTCACCTGTCTCTGCTGCCTCAAACCCTGCCCAGCCACCCCACCTAGTCCAACCGCCTCTCACTCTGCCCAGCAACTCCACTTGGCCTCGCTGCCTCAAACCCTGCCCATCCACCCCACTTGCCCCACCGCCTCTTATCCTGCTCAGCCACCACACCTGTCCCCGTCGCCACTCACCCTGCCCTGCCACCCCACCTGTCCCTGTCGCCTCAAACCCTGCCCACCCACCTCTGTCACTGCTGCCTCAAACCCTGCCCAGCAACCCCACCTGTCCTCGCCACTTCTTACCCTGCCAAGCCACCCCACCTGTCCCCGCTGCCTCAAGCCCTGCCCCGCAACCCCACCAGGCCCCGTCGCCTCAAACCCTGACCAGCCACCACACTAGTCCCCGCCGCCTCTCACCATGCCCAGCCAGCCCACCTGTCCACGCCGCCTATCACCCTGCCCAGTAACCACACTTGTCCCTGCCGCTTCAAACCCTGCCCATTCACCTCATCTGTCCCCACTGCCTCAAACCCTGCCCAGCCACCCACCTGTCGCTGCCTGTCCCCGCATCCTCAATTCCTGCCCAAACATCCCACCGGTCTGTAGCACCCAGGGCCAGATTTACCGTAGGGTCAACTGGGCACCCACCCAGACTCCACAAAATCCATTCTTAGAGGAGCACTGTGTGTGCAGTGGATGTCATTCTGTCTTTGGCTCTCTCTGGTGACTTCTTTCCAATGGTCAGTGTATCCCTTTTCTTCCGGTGGCCGGATGTCTCCCGTCTCATGTGATTCACCTGTCTCTGCTGACTCAAACCCTGCCCAGCCACCCAACCTGGCCCCGCCGCCTCAAACCCTGCCCAGCCACCCCACCTGTCCCTGCCGCCTCTCACCCTGCACAGCCACCCAACCTGTAACCGCCACCTCTCATCCTGCCCAGTAACCCCACCTGTCCACATTGCTTCAAACCCTGCCCAGACACCCCTGTCTCTACTGCCTCAAACCCTACCCAGCCATCCCACCTGCTCCCACCACTCTTACCCTGCCCAGCCACCCCACCTGTCCCCGCTGCCTCAAACCCTGCCCAGCCACCTCACTTCTCCCCACTGCCTCTTACCCTGCTCAGCCACCACACCTTTCCCAACCACCTCACCATGCACAGCCACCCTACCTTTCCCTGCGGCCTCTTACCCTGCCCCGCCACCCCACCTCTCCACACCGCCTCTCACCCTGCACAACCACCTCACCAGTCTCGGCCGCCTCTCACACTGCCCAGTCATCCCACCTGTCCCCGCCGCCTCATCCTGCACAGCCATCCCATCTGTCCCCGCCGCCTCTCACCCTGCCCAGTAACACAACCTGTCCCCGCCACTTCGAACCCTGCCCATCCACCTCACGTGTCCCCACTGCATCAAACCCTGCCTAGCCCCCCCATCCCTGCCTGTCCCCGCATCCTCAATTCCCGCCCAAACACCCCAACAATACGCACCACCCAGGGCCGGATTTACCACAAGGTCAACTAGGCACCCACCCAGACTCCACAAAATCCATTCCTAGAGGAGCACTGTGTGTGCAGGGGATGTGATTCTGTTTTCGTCTCTCTCTGGTGACTTCTTTCCAACGGTCAGTATATCCCTTTTCTTCCGGTGGCCGGATGTCTCCCATCTCATGTGATTCACCTGTCTCTACTGCCTCAAACCCTGCCCAGTAACCCCACCTGGCCCCGTCACCTCAAACCCTGACCAGCCAAACCACTTGTCCTTGCTGCCTCTTACCCTGCTCAGCCACCCCACCTGTTCCTGCTGCCTCTCACCCTGCACAGCCACCCACCTGGCCCCGCCACTTCAAACCCTGACCATCCACCACACTTGTCCCTGCTGCCTCTTACCCTGCTCAGCCACCCTACCTGTCCCTGCAGTCTCTCACCCAGCACAGCCACCCTACCTGTACCCGCCAACTCTCTCCCTGCCAAGCCACCCCACCTGTACCCGCCGCCTCTCACCCTGCCCAGTAACCCCACCAGTCCCCACTGCTTCAAACCCTGCCCAGACACCCTTGGCCCCGCTGCCTCAAAACCTGCCCAACCACCCCACATGTTGCCACCATCTCTTACCCTGCCCAGCCACCCCACCTGTCCCCACTGCCTCAAACCCTGCCCAGCCACCTCACTTGTCCCCATCGCCTTTTTCCCTGCCCAACCACGCCACCTCTCCACGCCACCTCTCACCCTGCACAATCACCCCACCAGTCCACGCCGCCTCTCACACTGCCCAGTCACCCCACCTGTCCCCGCCGCCTCACCTTGCACAGCCACCCCACCTATCCCCGCCGCCTCTCACCCTGCCCAGTTTCTCAACCTGTCCCTGATGCTTCAAACCCTGCCCAGCCACCCCACCTGTCCCTGCTGCCTCTCACCCTGCCCTGCCACCCACCTGTCCCTGCCTGTCCCTGCATCCTCAATTCCTGCCCAAACACCCCACCAGTCCGCACCACCCAGGGCCAGATTTACTGCAAGGTCAACTGGGCACCCACACAGACTCCACAAAATCCATTCCTAGAGGAGCACTGTGTGTGCAGTGGATGTCATTCTGTCTTCGGCTCTTTCTGGTGACTTCTTTCCAGCGGTCAGTGTATACCTTTTCTTCCGGTGGCCAGACGTCTCCCGTCTCATGTGATTCACCTGTCTCTGCTGCCTCAAACCTTGCCCAGTCACCCTACCTGGCCCCGCCGCCTCAAACCCTGACCAGCCACCTCACTTGTCCCCGCTGCCTCTTACCCTGCTCAGCCACCCCACCTGTCCCCACCGCCTCACCATGCACAGCCACCCCACCTGTCCCCGCCACCTCTCACCCTGCCCAGTAACCCAACCTGTCCCCACCACTTCAAACCCTGCCCAGCCACGCAACCTGTTTCCACCACCTCTTACCCTGCACAGCCACCCAACCTGTCCGCGTTGCCTCAAACCCTTCCATGCCAACTCACTTGTCCCCATCACCTATTACCCTGCCCAGCAACCCCAACTGTCCATGCCGCCCCAAACCCGGCCCAGCCACCCCACCTGTCCACGCATCCTCTCACCCTGCCCGGTAACCCCACCTGTTCCTGCCACCTCTCACCCTGCCCATTAACTCCATCTGTCCCCACTGCTTCAAACCCTGCCCAGACACCCCTTTCCATGCTGCCTGAAGCCCTGCCCAGCAACCCCACCTGTTCCCACCACCTCTTACTCTGCCCAGCCACCCCAGCTGTCCCCGCTGCCTCAAACCCTGCCCAGCCACCTCACTTGTCCCCGCTGCCTCTTACCCTGCTCAGCCACCCCACTGGTCCCCTCCACCTCACCATGCACAGCCACCCCACCTGTCCCTGCCACCTCTCACCCTGCCCAGTAACCCAACCTGTCCCTGCCACTTCGAACCCTGCCCAGACACCCCTGTTCCTGCCGCCTCAAACCCTGCCCAGCCAACTTGGCTCTCTCTGGTGACTTCTTTCCAATGGTCAGTGTATCCCTTTTCTTCCGGTGGCCAGATGTCTCCCGTCTCATGTGATTCACCTGTCTCTGCTGCCTCAAACCCTGACCAGCCACCCCATCTGGCCCCGCCGCCTCAAACCCTGACCAGCCACCCCACTTGTCCCTGCTGCCTCTTTCCCTGCTCAGCCACCCCACCTGTCCCTGCCGCCTCTCACCCTGCACAGTGACCCCACCTGTACCCGCCGCCTCTCACCCTGCTTAATAACCCCACCTGTCCTCACCGCTTCAAACCCTGCCCAGACACCTCTGTCCCCGCTGCCTCAAACCCTGCCCAGCCACGCAACCTGTTCCTGCCACCTTTTACCCTGCCCAGCCAACTCACCTGTCTGCGTTGCCTCAAACCCTGCCAAGCCACCTCACTTGTCCCCGTCGCCTATTCCCCTGCCCAGCAACCCCAACTGTCCATGCCGCCCCAAACCCTGCCCAGCCACTCCACCTGTCCATGCTGCCTCTCTCCCTGCCCGGTAACCCCACCTGTTCCTGCCACCTCTCACCCTGCCCATTAACTCCACCTGTCCCCACTGCTTCAAACCATGCCCTTTCCATGCTGCCTGAAACCCTGCCCAGCAACCCCACCTGTTCCCACCACCTCTTACTCTGCCCAGCCACACCACCTGTCCCCGCTGCCTCAAACCCTGCCCAGCCACGTCACTTGTCCCCGCTGCCTCTTACCCTGCTCAGCCAACCCACCCATCCCCACCGCCTCACCATGCACAGCCACCCCAACTGTCCCTGCCGCCTCTCACCCTGCCCAGTAACCCCACCTGTCCCCACTGCTTCAAACCCTGCCCAGACACCCCTTTCCCTGCTGCCTCAAACTCTTCCCAACCACCCCATCTGTTCACACCACCTCTTACTCTACCCAGCCACCCCACCTGTCCCTGCCACCTCAAACCCTGCCCAGCCACCCCTTCTGTCCCCGCTGCCTCTCACCCTGTCCATCCACCTCACATGTCCCCAGTGCCTCAAACCCTGCCTAGCCCCCCACCTGTCCCTGCCTGGCCCCGCATCCTCAACTCCTACCCAAACACCCCACCAGTCAGCACCACCCAGGGCCAGATTTACCACAAGGTCAACTAGGCACTCACTCTAACTCTACAAAATCCATTCCTAGAGGAGCACTGTGTGTGCAGGGGATGTCATTCTGTCTTTGGCTCTCTCTGGTGACTTCTTTCCAATGGTCAGTGTATCCCTTTTCTTCTGGTGGCCGGATGTCTCCCGTCTCATGTGATTCACCTGTCTATGCTGCCTCAAACCCTGACCAGCCACCCCATCTGGCCCCGCCACCTCAAACCCTGACCAGCCACCCCACTTGTCCCTGCTGCCTCTTACCCTGCTCAGCCACCCCACCTGTCCCTGCCGCCTCTCACCCTGCACAGCCACCCCACCTGTACCCGCCACCTCTCACCCTGCCCAGTAACCCCACCTGTCCTCACCGCTTCAAACCCTGCCCAGACACCCCTGTCCCCGCTGCCTCAAACCCTGCCCAGCCATGCAACCTTTTCCCGCCACCTCTTACCCTGCCCAGCCAGCTCACCTGTCCGCGTTGCCTCAAACCCTGCCAAGCCACCTCATTTGTCCCCGTCACCTATTACCCTGCCCAGCAACCCCAACTGTCTATGCTGCCCCAAACCCTGCCCAGCCACCCCACCTGTCCACGCATCCTCTCACCCTGCCCGGTAACCCCACCTGTTCCTGCCACCTCTCACCCTGCCCATTAACTCCACCTGTCCCCACTGCTTCAAACCCTGCCCAGACACCCCTTTCCAGGCTGCCTGAAACCCTGCCCAGCAACCCCACCTGTTCCCACCACCTCTTACTCTGCCCAGCCACCCCACCTGTCTCAACCGCCTCAAACCCTGCCCAGACACCCTTGTCCCCACCACCTCAAAACCTGCCCAACCACCCCACCTGTTCCCGCCATCTCTTACCCTGCTCAGCCACCCAACCTGTCCCCACTGCCTCACCATGCACAGCTACCCACTTGTCCCCGCCACCTCTTACCCTGCCCAGCCACGCCACCTCTCCATGCTGCCTCTCACCCTGCACAATCACCCCACCTCTCACAATGCCCAGTCACCCCACCTGTCCCCGCCGCCTCACCCTGCACAGCCACCCCACCTATCCCCGCCGCCTCTCACCCTGGCCAGTAACCCAACCTGTCCCTGCCACTTCGAACCCTGCCCAGACACCCCTGTTCCTGTCGCCTCAAAGCCTGCCCAGCCAACCCACCTGTCCCGCCGCCTCTCACCCTGCACAGCCACCCCACCTGTAACCGCCGCCTTCCACCCTGCCCAGTAACTCCACCTGTCCCCACTGCTTCAAACCCTGCCCAGACACCCCTTTCCCTGCTGCCTCAATCCCTTCCCAGCAACCCCATCTGTTCACGCCACCTCTTACTCTGCCCAGCCACCCCACCTGTCCCTGCCACCTCAAACCCTGCCCAGACACCCTTGTCCCCGCCGCCTCAAAACCTGCCCAACCACCCCACCTGTTCCCGCCATCTCTTACCCTCCCCAGCCACCCGACCTGCCCCCACTGCCTCACCATGCACAGCTTGTCCCCGCCGCCTCTTACCCTGCCCAGCCATGCCACCTCTCCATGCTGCCTCTCACCCTGCACAATCACCCCACCAGTCTCTGCCGCCTCTCACACTGCACAGCCTACCCACCTGTACCCGCCACCTCTCACCCTGCCCAGTAACCCCACCTGTCCTCACCGCTTCAAATCCTGCCCAGACACCCCTGTCCCCGCTGCCTCAAACCCTGCCCAGCCACGCAACCTTTTTCGGCCACCTCTTACCCTGCCCAGCCAACTCACCTGTCCGCGTCGCCTCAAACCCTGCCAAGCCACCTCACTTATCCCCGTCACCTATTACCCTGCCCAGCAACCCCAACTGTCCATGCCGCCCCAAACCCTGCCCAGCCACCCCACCTGTCCACGCCGCCTCTCAACCTGCACGGTAACCCCACCTGTTCCTGCCACCTCTCACCCTGCCCATTAACTCCACCTGTCCCCACTGCTTCAAACCCTGCCCAGACACCCCTTTCCATGCTGCCTGAAACCCTGCCCAGCAACCCCACCTGTTCCTACCACCTCTTACTCTGCCCAGTCACCCCACCTGTCTTTACCGCCTCAAACCCTGCCCAGACACCCTTGTCCCCACCACCTCAAAACCTGCCCAACCACCCCACCTGTTCCCGCCATCTCTTACCCTGCCCAGCCACCCCACCTGTCCCCACTGCCTCACCATGCACAGCTACCCACTTGTCCCCGCCGCCTCTTACCCTGCCCAGCCACGCCACCTCTCCACGCCGCCCTTCACCCTGCACAATCACCCCACCAGTCTCTGCCGCCTCTCACACTGCCCAGGCACCCCACCTGTCCCCGCCGCCTCACCCTGCACAGCCGCCCCACCTATCCCCGCCGCCTCTCACCCTGCCCAGTAACCCAACCTGTCCCTGCCACTTTGAACCCTGCCCAGACACCCCTGTTCCTGCCGCCTCAAACCCTGCCCAGCCAACCCACCTGTCCCTGCAGCCTCTCACCCTGCACAGCCACCCCACCTGTAACCGCCGCCTCTCACCCTGCCCAGTAACCCCACCTGTCCCCACTGCCTCAAACCTTTCCCTGCCACCCCATCTGTTCATGCCACCTCTTACTCTGCCCAGCCACTCCACCTGTCCCCGCCACCTCAAACCCTGCCCAGACACCCTTGTCCCCGCCGCCTCAAAACCTGCCCAACCACCCCACCTGTTCCCGCCATCTCTTACCCTGCCCAGCCACCCCACCTGTACCCACTGCCTCACCATGCACAGCTACCCACTTGTCCCCGCCACCTCTTACCATGCCCAGCCACGCCACCTCTCCATGCTGCCTCTCACCCTGCACAATCACCCCACCAGTCTCTGCCACCTCTCACACTGCCCAGTCACCCCACCTGTCCCCGCCGCCTCACCCTGCACAGCCACCCCACCTATCCCCGCCGCCTCTCACCCTGCCCAGTAACCCAACCTGTCCCCAACGCTTCAAAACCTGCCCAGCCACCCCACCTGTCCCCGCTGCCTCTCACCCTGCCCATCCACTTCATTTGTCCTTACTGCCTCAAACCCTGCCCTGCCCCTTACCTGTCCCTGCCTGGCCCACATCCTCAATTCCTGCCCAAACACCCCACCGGTCCGTCCCAACCAGGGCCAGATTTACCGCAAGGTCAACTGGGCACCCACCCAGACTCCACAAAATCCATTCCTAGAGGAGCACTGTGTGTGCAGTGGATGTCATTCTGTCTTCGGCTCTTTCTGGTGACTTCTTTCCAATGGTCAGTGTATACCTTTTCTTCCGGTTGCCAGATGTCTCCCGTCTCATGTGATTCACCTGTCTCTGCTGCCTCAAACCTTGCCCAGCCACCCCACCTGGCCCCGCTGCCTCAAACCCTGACCAGCCACCTCACTTGTCCCCGCTACCTCTTACCCTGCTCAGCCACCCCACCTGTCCCCACCGCCTCACCATGCACAGCCACCTCACCTGTCCCCGCCACCTCTCACCCTGCCCAATAACCCAACCTGTAACCACCACTTCATACCCTGCCCAGCCATGCAACCTGTTAAAGCCACCTCTTACCCTGCCCAGTCACCCCACCTGTCCCCGCCGCCTTACCCTGCCCAGTAACACAACCTGTCCCCGCCACTTCGAACCCTGCCCATCCACTTCATCTGTCCTTACTGCCTCAACCCTGCCCTGCCCCCTACCTGTCCCTGCCTGTCCCCGCATCATCAATTCCTGCCCAAACACCCCACCGGTCCACCCCACCCAGGGCCGGATTTACCGCAAGTCAACTGGGCACCCACCCAGACTCCACAAAATCCATTCCTAGAGGAGCACCTTGTGTGCAATGGATGTCATTCTGTCTTCGGCTCTCTCTGGTGACTTCTTTCCAATGGTCAGTGTATTCCTTTTCTTCCGGAGGCTGGATGTCTCCCGTCTCATGTGATTCACCTGTCTCTGCTGCCTCAAACCTTGCCCAGCCACCCTACCTGGCCCCACTGCCTCAAACCCTGACCAGCCACCCCACTTGTTCCTGCTGCCTCTTACCATGCTTAGCCACCCCACCTGTCCCTGATGCCTATCACCCTGCACAGCCACCCCACCTGTACCCGCCGCCTCTCACCCTGCCCAGTAACCCCACCTGTCCTCACCGCTTCAAACCCTGCCCAGACCCCTGTCCCCGCCGCCTCAAACCCTGCCCAGCCACGCAACCTGTTCCCACCACCTCTTACCCTGCCCAGCCAACTCACCTGTCTGCGTTGCCTCAAACCCTACCAAGCCACCTCACTTGTCCCCGTCGCCTATTACCCTTCCCACCAACCCCAACTGTCCATGCCGCCCCAAACCCTGCCCAGCCACCCCACCTGTCCATACCATCTCTCACCCTGCCCTGTAACCCCACCTGTCCCTGCCACCTCTCACCCTGTCCAGCAAACCCACCTGTCCATGCCACCTCAAACTCTTCCCAGCCACCCCACCTGTCCATGTCACCTCACCCTTCCCAGCAACCCCACCTGTCCCCGCTGCCTCAAACCCTGCCCAGTCATTTTTGTCCCCCCCGCCTCTCACCCTGACCAGCCCCCCACCTGTCCCTGCATCCTCAATTCCTGACTAAACACTCCACCGGTCTGCACCACCCATGGCCAGATTTACAGCAAGGTCATCTGGGCACCCACCCAGACTCCACAAAATCCATTCCTAGAGGAGCACTGTGTGTGCAGTGGATGTCATTCTGTCTTCAGCTCTCTCTCTCTGGTGACTTCTTTCCAACAGTCAGTGTATTCCTTTTCTTCCGGTGGCTGGATTTCTCCCATCTCACGTGATTCACCTGTCCCTGTTGCCTCAAACCCTGCCCAGCCACCCCACCAGGCCCTGCCACCTCAAACCCTGACAAGCCACCTCACTTGTCCCTGCTGCCTCTTACCCTGCTCAGCCACCCACCTGTCCCTGCTGCCTACAGCCCTGCCCAGACATCTCACTTGTCCCCGTCGCCTATTACCCTGCCCAGCCACCCCACCTGTCCCCACCCTTTCACCATGTACAGCCACCCCACCTGTCCCCGCCACCTCTCACCCTGCCCAGCAACCACAAATGTCCATGCCACCTCAAACCCTACTCAGCCACCCCACCTGTCCATGCCGCCTCTCACCCTGCCCAGTAACCCCACCTGTCCCTGCCACCTCTCAGCCTGTCCAGCAACCCCACCTGTCCATGCTGCCTCAAACTCTGCCCAGCCCCCCACCTGTCCACGCCACCTTAAACACTGCCCAGTTACCCCTGTCCCCACCACCTCTCACCCTGTCCAGCCACCCTTCTTGACCTTGCCACCTCTTATCCCTGCCCAGCCACCCCACCTGTCCCTTCCGCCTCAAACCCTGCCCAGCCACCTCACTTGTCCCCGTGACCTATAACCCTATACAGCCACCCCACCTATCCCCACTGCCTCACCCTGCACAGCCACCCCACCTGTCCCCACCGCCTTTTACCCTGCCCAGCAACCCCAACTGTCCACATCACCTCAAACCCTGCCCAGCCACCCCACCTGTCCATGCTGCCTCACCCTGCACAGCCACCTCACCTGTCCCCGCCACCTCTCACCCTGCCCAGTAACCCCACCTGTCCCTGCCATCTCAAACCCTGTCCAGTCACCAGACCTGTCACCATCATCGCTCACCCTGCCCAGCCACCCACACTGTTCATGCCACCTCAAGCCCTGCACAGCCATCCTAGCTGTCCCCGCCACCTCTCACCATGCCTAGCCTCCCTGCCACCTCTCACACTGCCTAGCCACCTCACCTGTCCCCACAGCCTTTCATCTTGCCCAGCCGTCCCACCTGTCCTCGGCGCTTCTCACTCTACCCAGCCATCCCAACTGTCCCTGCCACCTCAAACTCTGCCCACCAACCCACACCACCTCTCCCTGCAACCTCTCACCCTGCCACCTCCACTGTCCCTGATACCTGAAAAACCTGCCCAGCCACCCGTCCCCACTGACTCAAACCCTGCCCAGCCACCCCTGTCCCTGCCACCTCAAACCCTGCCCAGCCACCCCACCTGTCCCTGCCACCTCACCATGCACAGCCACCCCACCTGTCTCCACCGCCTCTCACCCTGCCCAGTCTCCCCTCCGGTCCCACTACCTCCTACCCTGCCAAGTAACCTAACCCGTCCCCGCTGCCTCATTCCCTGCCCAGCCACCCCCATCGTCTCACATCCTGCCCAGCCACCCCACCTGTCCCTGCCGCCTCTTACCCTGCACAGCCACCCCTCCTGTCCCCGCCACCTCTCACCATGCACAACCAGCCCACCTGTTTCTGCCGCCTCCTACCCTGCCCAGTCACTCCACCTGTCCCCACTGCCTCAAACCCTGTCCAGCCACCCTTCTTGACCTTGCCACCTCTTATCCCTGCCCAGCCACCCCACCTGTCCCTTCCGCCTCAAACCCTGCCCAGCCACCTCACTTGTCCCCGTGACCTATAACCCTATACAGCCACCCCACCTATCCCCACTGCCTCACCCTGCACAGCCACCCCACCTGTCCCCACCGCCTTTTACCCTGCCCAGCAACCCCAACTGTCCACGTCACCTCAAACCCTGCCCAGCCACCCCACCTGTCCATGCTGCCTCACCCTGCACAGCCACCTCACCTGTCCCCGCCACCTCTCACCCTGCCCAGTAACCCCACCTGTCCCTGCCATCTCAAACCCTGTCCAGTCACCAGACCTGTCACCATCATCGCTCACCCTGCCCAGCCACCCACACTGTTCATGCCACCTCAAGCCCTGCACAGCCATCCTAGCTGTCCCCGCCACCTCTCACCATGCCTAGCCTCCCTGCCACCTCTCACACTGCCTAGCCACCTCACCTGTCCCCACAGCCTTTCATCTTGCCCAGCCGTCCCACCTGTCCTCGGCGCTTCTCACTCTACCCAGCCATCCCAACTGTCCCTGCCACCTCAAACTCTGCCCACCAACCCACACCACCTCTCCCTGCAACCTCTCACCCTGCCACCTCCACTGTCCCTGATACCTGAAAAACCTGCCCAGCCACCCGTCCCCACTGACTCAAACCCTGCCCAGCCACCCCTGTCCCTGCCACCTCAAACCCTGCCCAGCCACCCCACCTGTCCCTGCCACCTCACCATGCACAGCCACCCCACCTGTCTCCACCGCCTCTCACCCTGCCCAGTCTCCCCTCCGGTCCCACTACCTCCTACCCTGCCAAGTAACCTAACCCGTCCCCGCTGCCTCATTCCCTGCCCAGCCACCCCCATCGTCTCACATCCTTCCCAGCCACCCCACCTGTCCCTGCCGCCTCTTACCCTGCACAGCCACCCCTCCTGTCCCCGCCACCTCTCACCATGCACAACCAGCCCACCTGTTTCTGCCGCCTCCTACCCTGCCCAGTCACTCCACCTGTCCCCACTGCCTCAAACCCTGTCCAGCCACCCCGCCTGTCCCACCTTGCCCAGCCACCCCAACTGTTCCCGCTGCCTCAATTCCTGCCCAGCCACCCTACCTGTCCCTGCCGCCTTTCACCCTGCCCATCCACCCCACCTGGTTCTGCTGCCTCTCACCCTGCCAAGCCACCCCACTTGTCACCGCCGCCTCAAACCTTGTCCAGCCACCTCACCTGTCACTGCTGCCTCTCACCCTTCCCAGCCACCCCACCTGTACCTGTCTCCTCTTACCCTGCCCAGCCACCCCACCTATCCCCGTTGCCTCTCATCATTCTTAGAGGAGCACTCTTTGTGCAGTGGATGTCATTCTGTCTTCAGCTCTCTCTCTCTGGTGACTTCTTTCCAATGGTCACTGTATCCCCTTTCTTCTGGTGGCTGGATGTCTCCTGTCTGCAACACAAGATCCTGCTAAAGCCTCCATCAGGGTCCAGTTCAACTAATGCAAAATAAATATAGGTGGCTGCTTATACTTATGTTATGTATTCACAATATATAACACAATAAGCATTATAAGTCATACAATATTTGTTAATAGACTGTATTAAATGTATTTATATGTGGCACCACTAAAACGGTCACACACAAACCCAAAAGATCATGTTTCATGCCTCCATAGATTAAAACATTTAGATGGATTTGGTATGGGATTCCGATGGTCAGGAGACTGACACCATGATCCCGGCAGTGAACGTTGTGGGTTCCCTCGCTTGGTCGCTAGTCTCGCCATGCTTCGAGCCCAGTGGCGAGTTTAGCTCACCACACTATTTTATTCCCCATTGGGTGGTGACATGGACCACCACCCAAGTGAGAATACTGGACTTGTGTTGGGATTCCATTCACAGGCATTTCCCCGGCTCTTGGAATTCCAGCATTGGTATCCTGACCGCTGGGATCTTGACAGCTGGTAAGTTAATCGCATCCTGTTTAAATACCAGCTACAAATCTCCCTATTCAAGAACTCAGTTGCATAAATATAAGTAGTTAAGCACAGCTCAGGACAAACATATGTCTGATAAAACTAACTTGTGTCGCAACTCGCAATTGCTTCTTCAAGTGGGATAATAAACCAAGTAGGTAGAGGCTTTAGGAACTCAGAGAGCTGCTGCCTATGGGTCTGATTCAGAGTTGTACACAGGGTCACCCAGCATGTATGGCGCTGCCCAGCATTGTGATTGCATTTACATTGCAATTGCATTGCATGAGCTCAAATAGAGGACGACGCTCTGCATACGCAGCAGAGTGCATATGCAGGGGCACCAGCGACATGTTTCTGATCACAGGAAATGCCGGCTACGTATTCAGTCTACCCCGAAAAACGGCCATGACACACCTGCGTTTCCTGCTCCACTCCACCCCAATGCCACATCGCCACTCCCGAACGCCCGTCGCCTGTCAATCAAATTGCATGCGCCGATGGCCAAAATCGGCCTAGCCTCCACCTCTAAATAAGGCTCAATTGCATTTTGTGACTGCATCTGAATTAAGCCCAATGTGTGGTGTGTAAAGTAACCGGTTTCCTAAAGGACAAACTTCAAAGGAAATCTATGAATTTAAACCACTAGGGTTAACCCTCCATCCCAATTTGGGAGGTATAGAAACCGTTCCCTGTATTGGGCAGTGATTTGCTAACCTACACGGCAACCAGGCACAAACTGGTGTAAAGAACCATGAGCCTCCAACAGGCCAAATAGTTCACACCACATGAATTGCAGAGCCTGGATATCAGGTTGCAAACTTAAATATTTTGGCCAAAATATAAAGTATTGCCCCATGCGGTCACCTTGCTATAGTCACGCAGACCTGCAGGGGTAAGGACAAGCGCTGACCATTGTCTTCTGCCTCTCTGAATTGAAATAATGAAGAAAAATGTATCCTTCCCTTTTCTAGAAGCCCAAAGTTACTCGGCCTCAGGCAAAGTCAATTGAAAAAATAAAAAAAGGCCAACGCACCTAGGATGACCTGACCAGTGAGCAGCAAAGAAAGTATCAAATAAAATAATAGGTCATTTTTCTTCAAAGGGGCATATTTTTAGGATTTGTTCAAAGGGAGACATTACCTGTACTACCTACGGAGCAGACATTATAGTGTGACATTATAATACTGGTACCCACTAACCATCCATGCACTCCAGGAGAATTGGAGAATGCTAAATTGACGTTTCACTGTATTTAAGAATTAATATATATATATATATATATATATATATATAGGCGAGAATTCCACGTGGTGGAGGGTGCACTCTCACTGTGTATAAAGTCCACACATTTCTTCAATAGAAAATTTTTATTGTAGCCTCAAAGGTTTCGAAGTTTCGATCCAAAAACCAGGATCTTTTTCAAGAAGGGCCATACATGAATCATCAAATCCAATCATAATATAATGAAGCCGAATAATTAAAAGTATATCTAGAAAAAATAGAACATAAACATGACTGAGCCTCCCAGGTCCCAATATATAACAATATTAGCGACAATGCTTGTATCAACATAAACTATTACATAATACCAGATTTAGAAAAAAGGAACTCATATACCAAAAACAGGTGGCAGAGTAGTGAGACTACAAGGAGGAATAAAATAACACCCTGTGTTCACCACTGGTCTTAAAATGCATGCAAGGCCTACCCCTCCTCACCTCTATCAGCACATTCCAATGGGGCTGCATGTCTGAACTGCTGTATACCAAGTGTGGAGAATGTCCATATAATCACAGCTCTGCAACCAAACCACTGCTGTAATCAAAGGATATCTCTATTATAAACGTGTATCAGAATCAAATGTATATATCAAACCTTGTTACCACATAAATACCTATGGGTCTGGAAAGGTGTGCACAAGACTACACCTGGATAAGGCATTTTCCCACTCAGGGTCAACAGCTGCAGGATCTCAAAAAGGACATTCAGCCACTGTGAGTACACATATACTCTTTTTAAACAATGTGCATCTGAGGCATAGAAATATATATCAAAAAAGCCATAATCAACGATCAATAAATAACTATAGGTCCAAGAGGATACACATAGGGCAGCCCCTGGGTTAAGCGTTCTCCCACATCAAATCCATAGCTACAAACAATAAATAAACCCGAATCAAAAGATTATAGGATTATACAAACATCAAACTTAATCAGTGGGACAAACCCAACATAGTTACACACAGAATCATGTGGAACACTGCACAAACCAGGGCTGCATGCACCAACTGGATCTAAGCAGGGAAGTATACTTCCGGGTCAAGGGGTATTTAAATCCCCTGCTTAGATCCAACGTTTCAGCGCCACGCAGGGCGCTTTTCTCAAGTGGTACCACTGGATACAGCCTTGAGAAAAGCGCCCTGCGTGGCGCTGAAACGTTGGCGGAGTTATGCCACCTTTTTGATTAATTTGCTTATTACACTTCGTTATGCACAAGTTCTCTTGAGTGCCGCCTGGTTCTTTATGGATTGAGAGTGGAAGGATGCATACCCCTCTCTAGAAGACCACCAGTTTGTACATGCTTCGCAAGGAAGGCACCTGGGCAGTTGTTTAATGTGCAGGGAGTGCCGACCATACCAGTTTTCTATTAGCAAAAAATGGTGGTGCAAGGCAGCAATAAATATAAAACACTCACTTCTCCAGCGATGCAGAAAAAGTAGACAAGCCAGCACTCACGTGTAGATGAAAGAAAAGCAGGATTTATTCCTTATCCAAACGGCATGGTGAAGTACAGCAAATACAGCAAACATAGCCCTATTCCTTAACCAAATGGCATGGTGAAGTACAGCAAATACAGCAAACACAGCCAGGCAGCTGTTTCAACCGACTGGTCTTCCTCAGGGGCTAACCGCACTGTTGTCAGAACATGAAATATAAGCCTCAAATGGCACCACAATCAACCCAGCAGCATCAGGACGTGGGCTGAGACAAGTCCGGACATGCCTAATGCATCCCCTGCTGTCTCCTCCCGCTCCATGACACTGGTAACTAGGCTAAACAAACCCGGTATCATGCATAGCAATGGCTCCGGAGCACGGCAAAACGTGCGGCCGGTGGTCTCAGCAGCCTGACTAGTAAATGGCATGCTGATAGTGAGGGGAATTGCAAGGACGCTGTATATCAAAACAGCAGTGAATGAAATGAAGTGATGTGTTTAAAAAAATAAGTGCAGATATTTTGGATATTTAGCCACAAGGTTTAAAGTGACAATTTAATTCAAAGGCAAAACCAAGTTGGATTTGCCTTTACAATAATTGCTACTTTACATTTCAAAGCTGAATCATGAAACATTTGTCTCTTTCTGCCGGGCGGAGGCTATTACATTTGTCATGATATAAAGATATGGTGAGATCGCAGCCAATCAGAATAAAGATAAGCAGCACCAGAATGTGGAGATTGGGTACTTACAGTTACAAAGAGATGGTCTCAGGAAGTCAAAAGTATGCACTTTCCCAGAGGTCACTGTCTTGCTGGCAACTGTTTCGATGCTTAGCTAGGAGTGTGCATGCAGTCACAGGATCCTCAGCTATCATCCAGGATGGCAAAGACTGCTGTATGACATCACAAGGCCATGACATGACATCACAGAATTATACAGCAGAAGTAAAGCAATGGTTAATGCAGCTCACTAATGAAATCTACATATCTATTATCATGTATTCTATACAGCACTGTATAACAGCTAGTATGGGAGAGAAATTGTTACTTTTTGGCCAATTGTTGAAGTTGCTGCATTTATTACAGTAAAATCACCATTTTCAATCGTAGCTCCTCAAACAAATATAAGGAGCATCTGCCTCAAATTCCCCAAAACAGAGGCGGTTGTGATAATTTAAATTGGTGCAATGTTGCTTGTCATCCGGTAAAAATGAAAATAAAGAAATAAAACCCCGCCCTGCTCATCCTCTCTCAATGATCTATGGTTCTGGTCTTATGGGTGAAGGAGGTGGTGGGCAGGGGCGCATACATTCATCCCTGCAAACTCAGGTATGTCTGGGTCCAATGCTAAGTAACATAGGGGTCCATTTATTTAGCTTTGGAGAGAGATAAAGTGGACGTAGATATTGATAAAGTACCAACTAACCATCTCGTAACTGTCATTTTTCAAACAAAGCCTGTAACATGGCTGTTAGGAGATGGTTGGCTGGTACATAGTTACATAGTTACATAGTTGTTGAGGTTGAAAAAAGACAATTGTCCATCGAATTCAACCTATATTATAATATATTTTTTTTTGTTAATTAAATGTTGTGTCCCTGGATATTTTTTTCCGCTAAGAATTTATCTGATCCATTTTTAAACTTATTTATTGAGTCCACCATTACTACCTTCTTTGGCAGAGAATTCCAAATCCTTACTGCTCTTACTGTGAAGAACCCTTTTCTCCGTTGAGTATGGACATTTTTTTATTTTTCTTCTAACCTCAAGGGGTGTCCTCGTGTCCTATGTAGTGTTTTTTTGCTAAACAAATAGTTTGATAATTCCTTGTATTGTCCCTTAATGTATTTATAAATATTAATAATGTCCCCTCTTAGTCGCCTCTTTTCCAGTGTGAACATATCTAACCTTTTAAGTCTTTCCTCATAATCCAGTGCCTCTAACCCCTTAACCAGCTTAGTGGCTCGCCTCTGAACCCTTTCGAGTTCCAAGATATCTTTTTTATAGTGCGGTGCCCAAAATTGTACACAATATTACAGGTGTGGCCGCACCAATGATTTATACAGTGGCAGGATTACACTCTCATCCGTTGTCTCCGTACCCCGTTTTATGCATGCTAACACCTTATTAGCCTTTGTTGCTGCATTTTGACATTGCTTACTGGTACCAAGTTTATTATCGATGAGCACCCCCAAATCTTTTTCAACTACCGTTATCCCTACATTTTCCCCATTTAGTTTATAGGCTGCCTGATTGTTCTTAGTCCCAAGGTGCATAACTTTACATTTGTCTATATTGAACCTCATTCTCCATTTATCCGCCCAGACCTTTGGTCTAGATAAGTCATTCTGTAGAGACACAACATCCTTGTCTGAATTAATTACTCTACATAGCTTAGTATCATCTTTGAAAATTGACACTGTGCTTTCCGGTTCTGGTATGAAAGATAGATAGTGTCTAGTTAGACAGTCAATAGATAGACACCATATGTTAGACAGACATTAGGTCGACAGGGTCAAAAGGTTGACATGAAAAAGGTCGACAGGGTCAAAAGGTCGACATGAAAATGGTCGACATGAAAAAGGTAGACACCATGTTTTTAGCATTTTTGTGGTTTGTGTGGATAGTTTTATCATCTGTGACCCCCAATTGTAGAAAGGCATACCCTTGCGGGGCTCGCTTCGGGCACGGTGGCTCGCTGCGCTCGCCACAAGGTTTATAACCAACTCTATGCCAACATGGATAGAGAAAGTATGAAATAGTCCAAAAACATGTTACATTAAAAAAAACATTTGTCTATCTTTTTTATGTCAACCATTTTCATGTCGACCTTTTGACCATGTCGACCTTTTGACCTGTTGACCTTTTGTACTGTCTACCTTTTTCATGTTGACCTTTTGACCCTATCGACCTTTTGACCCTGTCGACCTAATGTCTGTCTAACATATAGTGTCTATCTATTGACTGTCTAACTAGACACTGTCTATCTATCAAATGGATACCGTGCTTTCCAGTCCCTCTCCTAGGTCATTGATGAATATGTTAAACAGCAATGGCCCGAGTACTGAACCCTGCGGTATTCCACTGAGTACTGAAGCCCATTCAGAGTACATCCCATTAAACCCCACTCGCTGTTCCCTATTAAACAGCCAATTACTCACCCAAGTACAAATAGTGTTTTCTACCCCAATCTCTCTTAGTTTGAGAATTAGTCTCCTGTGTGGAACTTTGTCAAAGGCCATAGCGAAGTCCAAAAAGATCACATCCACTGCTTGACCCTGATCAATATTATCGCTCACTTTCTCGTAGAAGCTTATTAAGTTAGTTTGACATGACCTGTCCTTCACAAATCCATGTTGATTCCTAGTAATAACCTTGGAGGTATCCAAGTACTCTAGTATGCTATCCCTTAATATACCTTCTAGTATTTTCCCCACTATAGATGTCAAACTTACCGGTCTATAGTTCCCGGGGAGCGTTTTACTACCCTTTTTAAATATTGGGACTACCTCTGCTATACTCCAGTACTTTGGTATCATTCCTGATCTAATTGACTCGCTGAAAATCAGATATAGAGGTTTCGATATCTCTACATTGAGTTGCATAAGTACCCTGGGGTGGAGTCCATCCGGCCCAGGAGATTTATTTATCTTAATTTTACTTAGTCTCTCCCGGTCTACTCTCTTGTTTAACCAAGTACCAAGCAACGGGTCGTTATTATAGTTTATGTTATGCTCTACTCTCATCAACCTGTCCTCTTTTGTGAATACTGATGAAAAGAATTTATTAAATAGATCCGCTTTTTCCCTATCATCATTAATCAAGACATCCAACTCACCCTTTAAAGGCCCAATATTCTCCCTTTTTAACCTTTTACCGTTTATATACTTAAAGAACATTTTGGAGTTTGTTTTACTCTCCTTTGCGATTTGTTTTTCGTTTTCTATTTTAGCTGCTCTGATTGCTTTTTTGCATTGTTTGTTACATTCCTTGTAGAACTGGAATGATTCCACCGTTCCGTCAGACTTAAATGCTGTGAAAGCACGCCTTTTTTTTAAATTTTTATTACATTATCTCTGTCCACTTTATCTCTCTATCCAGTGCCAGATTAAGTTCCTCTTGGGCCTGGAGCTGAAATTTATGAAAGGCCTATTGTGCACCGTTGCAGGGGGTGTGACCAGTGCTGAGAGGGTGTGGTCTGTACCATGGGGTGTGGCTAACTCCATGGGGGCATAGCTACCAGTGGCCAAGTAGAAAATTTGAAGTGGGGGTATGTAAATATTAGGAGAGCTTTACTTATACCCCTTTCAGACCGCCAGCTTGTAACCAGGGTTATTGCACATGCTGTCTGAAAGATCCCATGGGAAATATCCCGGGTCGAGCGACCCGGTATTTTAACCTTGTTAGCGACCAGGGCTGAATATGGCTTCAACACGGGCACTGTGAGGAGTGAACGGTTTGCCTGGTTGAAGCAAACCATTTCCTGTTCACATTGTATGCATGGGCTGCACTTGGAGATCATCTGATCTCCAAACACTGCCTCAGCACACGTCACCACTGACGTCACAATATGCCGGGCTGGGGATACCTGTATGAAAGGGGCTCAGGCGGGTCCCACCCGGGAAGCACCCTTGTACAGTTCCCGTGTGCGACCCGCCAATTGCGGTCTGAAAGGGGTATTAGAAAGGCCTCCTGATATTTCCACACCTCCCACTTCACAGCACAGCTCTCCACACCACACCGCACTACACAACATCTCAGCTCTCCACACTACACCACAGCTCCGCACAGCCTCCCTCACCACTCGACAGCACAGTTCCCCTCTCCACACTGCACCACATTGAGCTCCTCTCACTGCACAGCTCCACTCACCGCAGCACAGCTCCCCTCTCAGCACTACACCACAGCTCCAGTCACTGCACTACAGCACAACTTCACTCTCTGCACTACACCACAGCTCCCCACACCACACTACACTACAACCCCATTTACCACAGTGAAGCACAGCTACCCGCACTTCACCACAGCTCCGTTCACCACAGCTCCCCGCACAGCACTACATTACAGCTTTGTTCACCACAGTAAAGCACAGCTACCCACACCACATAAACCACAGCTCACCTCATATCACATGTCACCATTTGCAGCACCCTCCGTAGTGTGGCAGTTGGGCCGCCCTGCTCCTCACCATGAGACAAACATGACTCCCAGACCAGCTGCTGATCAGGAGCGTCCGCTGACTGTCAGTTCAAGAACCATGATTGGCTCATGGCCAGAGCCGAATTCAAAATGCTGCCAGCTTCCCATCATTAGCTCTCAGGGGCAGTGCTTAAAGTGGTCGTAGAGAGGTGGTGGAACTCACCCCCCTATCCACCCCACCCACCCACCCCCGGCGCCCATGCAATAAAGGTATTGCACGCGCCGACGTCGCGCACCCAAAAGGGGGCGTGGTCTAAAAAAGAAAGGGGTGTGGTCACACAATAGTAATAATGCCCACAGTAGTAGCACCCCAATACACATAATGCCCACAGTAGTAGCACCTCGTAATACACATAATGCCCACAGCAGTAACACCCCTTTTACAATGCCCACAGTAGTAGTGCTCCTTATGCAATGTCCACTGTACTGGTAGTGCCCACAGTGGTAGTGCCCCTTATATAGAGTCCATAGTAGTGGTGCCCCATATGCAATGCCCTCAGTAGTGCCCCTTATGTCCCCAGGAGCGATGCCCCTTATGAAGTGCCCCCTTTACAATGCCCTCATTAGTAGTGCCCCCATTAGTAATGCCCTTAATGGTAATGCCCCTGTGTAGAATTGCCCCCAGTAGTAATGTCGCCTGTAGTAATGCCCCCAGTCATTTAGCCCATGTAGTTTAGCCCCATGTAGTTTGCCCCAAGTAGTAGTGACCCCAGTAGTAATGCCCCAGTAGTAATGCGCCCGTGTAGTTTGCCCCCAGTAGTTTGCGCCAAGTAGTAATGACCCCAGTAGTTTAGCCCCCAGTAGTAATGCCCCTGTAGTTATACCCCAGTAGTAATGCGCCCCAGTAGTTATGCCCCCAGTAGTTATGTGCCCCTGTAGTTATGCCCTCAGCAGTAATGCGCCCCTGTAGGTTTGCCCCTTGTAGTTTGCCCCCAGTAGTAATGCCCCTAGTAGCTTGCCCCAAATAGTAATGCCCCCAGTAGTTTAGCCCCTGTAGTTATGCCCCCAGTAGTAATGCCCCTGTAGTTATACCCCCAGTAGTAATGCACCCCTGTAGTTATGCCCCCACTAGTATTGTGCCCCTGTAGTTATGCCCCCAGTAGTAATGCACCCCTGTAGTTTAGACCCATGTAGTTTGCCACCAGTAGTTTGCGCCAAGTAGTAATGACCCCAGTAGTTTAGCCCCCAGTAGTAATGCCCCTGTAGTTATACCCCAGTAGTAATGCGCCCCAGTAGTTATGCCCCCAGTAGTAATGCGCCCCTGTAGTTATGTCCTCAGCAGTAATGCACCCCTGTATGTTTGCCCCATGTAGTTTGCCCCCAGTAGTAATGCCCCTAGTAGCTTGCCCCAAATAGTAATGCCCCCAGTAGTTTAGCCCCTGTAGTTATGCCCCCAGTAGTAATGCCCCCAGTAGTAAGGCCCCTGTAGTTACACCCCCAGTAGCAATGCACCCCTGTAGTTATGCCCCCACTAGTAATGTGCCCCTGTAGTTATGCCCTCAGTAGTAATGCGCCCCTTTAGGTTTGCCCCATGTAGTTTGCCTCCAGTAGTAATGCCCCCAGTAGCTTGCCCCAAGTAGTAATGCCCCCAGTAGTTTAGCCCCTGTAGTTATGCCCCCAGTAGTAATGTCCCTGTATTTATACCACCAGTAGTAATGCCCCTGTAGTTATACCCCCAATAGTAATGCGCCCCTGTAGTTATGCCCCCACTAGTAATGTGCCCCTGTAGTTATGCCCTCAGTAGTAATGCGCCCCTGTAGGTTTGCCCCATGTAGTTTGCCCTCAGTAGTTTGTCCCAGGTAGTAATGCCCCCCAGTAGCTTGCCCCCTTGTAGTTAGCCGCTGTAGTTTAGCCCCCCTGTAGTAATGCCCCCAGTAGCTTGCCCCCTTGTAGTTAGCCCCTGTAGTTTAGCCCCCCTGTAGTAATGCCCCCAGTAGCTTGCCCCCTTGTAGTTAGCCCCTGTAGTTTAGCCCCCCTGTAGTTATGCCCCCAGTAGTAGTCACACATTTAAAAAAAACATACTTTCCAATTCCCGCTTCCGCTGTGATCCTCCTGGCGTCTGCTTGACTCTGCTCCCCAGCACTATGAAAGAGATGTCATGACGTCTCTCTTCATAGCGCGCACTGAGCCGGGAGCTGGAAGCAGGAGCTTAGTAGTGAGCTCCTGCCGCCGGCTGTGCAGGGAGAGCCGGTAGCCGCTGATAACACAATCACAGCGCGCACCCGGAATCCCCCTGTGCGGTGCTGGCACACATCGGGTTAGGTGAGCCGGAGGAGGCGGAACTACATTCTGTTCTGGTTCACTTTAACCCCTGCTCAGGGGGTAATTCAGACTTGAGCGCTAGGCTGCGTTTTCGTACACCGGCGATCAGGTCTAAACTGCACATGCGTATCCATCGCAATATGCAGGCGCGTTGCATGGGTACAAAGTGGATCGCCGCTCAGCGATGGGTTTGTGCGAAGGATCCATTCGCACGGGCGTTCGCAAGAGATTGACAGGGAGAAGGCGTTTGTGGGTGGCAACTGACCATTTTCTGGGAGTGTTTGGAAAAACGCAGGCGTGTCCAAATGTTTGCAGGGCAGGTTCCTGCCGTCAATTCCGGTCCCAGACAGGCTGAAGCGATCACAGCTGCGAAGCAGGGGTTAGGGCTATTACACACGTGGCTGCTTTTGCCAGCTGGGAAAAAGCCGGATGGCTCGTGCCGGTATTGTAATTACTAATGTAAAGTGTAGGGTGCTTTCACATGACATGGTCCCGACCCGGCTGTCGGATTGCAATCAGAAATATCCACTGAAAAGTCCGTCTGCGGGCCGGGGTCGTGCCGTCCTTGTATGCAGTGAACCGTGTGTATGAAAGAGAGCTTTCGCACACAACAGTTTTTTTTCAAGCCGTGTCTGCTGCTGCGCATGCGCACAGCATTACACACGGCTCAAAGCCGTTGTGTGTGAAAGACTCTGCCGGATGACAAAAAGCCGGACAAAGTTTCACTAAAAAATATTGTATATAGTTCTCTAACTAACAGAGCATCTGCCAAATGCAGTAGCTGTATTATAGGTTACAGCAGTGGCCAGGCATCCATCATGTCTGACACCTCACCTCAGTCAGACACCCTGCTGACGCCACCGGGCAGCCTTCTCAGAGCTGCTGCTTTGAGTCACTGCATTGGGCTTTGTTGGAGACTGGGCACAGTGGTGACAGAATGGTACTTGTGTGATGGCGTGACATCATGAGGACAGTGTGTATGCGGCGCAGGGAGGACTGAGAAAGGCTTCCACTGCACTGCCATCATAGGTAACAGATCTATGCCGGCAGTGGCATTTGACTCACCGGGCACCGTGGCTGGAAGGGGGTTGGTGGTCTCTGGTGGAGAGGCCGGAGGGAGCAGGGCTTAGGGTGCTGCAGTAGAAGTTTTTTTTTTTTTCAAAGTAGATTTTATTGCAAAGCTTCATACAAAACCATACAGAATATGTAATAGAGCACATAGAAATCCAGTAGCAATGTAAGACATATAACCTGAACAACAAAAGAAGCAATGCCGTTTTAACATATAGTAAAAACATTACAAAATAAAGAGCCCAGTAGAAGGATTTTTTTTTATCCTATCTACAGCAGCAAAGAGAACTGTGGGCCTATTTTGCAATGTGGGCCTGGAGCTACTGCTCCATCAGCCCCATTGTTAATCCAGCCTTGGTAACAACACATATAATATAAATACAACATTGTAAAGACATAAATTAGTATAATCACAGAGTCAAAATGATACCTTAATTACTACTACATGACCATACTGGTTCATAGTTTTTATAGTGCACAATATAACAGAAAAAAAACATAATAAAAAAGAAAATGAGCTGACATTGAATATTGCATCTAACTACACGCCAGGCGACGCACCCTAACGATGCCACAATGGGGTGTAACACCCAAACAACAAAGTGGCATCAGTATATATATATATTGTCTTTTGCTGTGGAACTACAGGTCCCAGCAAGCCTTCCCCCGCATGCTGCTAATTGGATAACCACAAGCCAAAGCATGCAGGGCTTTAACCACTTAACTAACGATTTATTTCACCGAAAACCGCTCCGAAATTGTCGGCGTTTTTTATGAGTGAATTAGGTGAAGAACATGACTTTAACCCTATACCAAATGATTTTAGTTAAAAAAAAGGATTTTTTTTTAAATTAAAGATTTCTCCAAACATCGAAACATCGATCAGGAACATTGTGACCATCGCAACATCGGGAACATTGCGACTATCGTGGCTTTCATTTTGAAAGCCAGGACCTCCTGCAGGTATACAGGAGGGGAGTCTGGGGGTGGCTTGGGAAGGTTCATTTACTCTCCCCAGCGGCTGCCATTGTCTGCAGCCGCTGGAGGGGGGATCCTGCCGTGCTGACCAATCAGCAGTGATCGGCAGCACGGCAGACACAGGGGGAGAGTGCAGGGAGGCAGAGGGACCTTCCGGTCCCTCTGACAGCAGCAGCAGAGGGAAGTTTATCTTCCCTTCCGCTGCTAACATTCTCTATCTGACTGGTCGCATCCTGTGCGACCAGGTCAGATAGAGCACTTGCAGGCATGGTCGCATCTGATGCGGCCATGCTAGGCAAGTGTTTAAAGGGCCCACTGGTACCTGTAGTTCCACAACAAAAGAAATATTCAAATAAACACACACACACACACACACACACACACACACACTGTGACAGTATAGTTTTATTAAAACACACTTACACACTCACACATACTTACCTACATCCCACGCCGCCATTCATGTCCACTTGTCCCGTAGAATCCACAGGTACCTGTAAAAAAAGTTTACTCACCTAAAATCCAGTGTAGATCAGTCCTTTTCTTTCCAAGTAGGCATCCACAGGGTTAAAAAAAATAAACTGAAAAATCCGAACCACGCAATTATAGGGGATTCAAGTTTACACATGGATCCCCTTTCCCCGAATGCCGGGACCCCTCGTGACTTCTGTCAGTTGGGGACCCGCCAGCCAATCATAGAGCGCCACGTGATAACGCTGTACTGATTGGCTGTGTGCTCCCGGCCTGCCAATCAATTGGAGTGCATATGCAGTAATGGGGAGAGAAATCTCATTATCGCATATAGTGGGAACCTTGTGGTTTGCGGTAGACCGCAAGGATAATTAAGGTCACTCTTGTGGCCGCAGAATAGTATAAATTCACATTACACAGTAGTGTCCATTAGTCACAGTCACTGGGGCAGATGTATTAACCTGGAGAAGGGATAAATAAGTGATAAAGCAGTGATAAGTGCAAGGTGATAACGCACCAGCCAGTCAGCTCCTAACTGTCATATTTCAAATCCATAATGATTGGCTGGTGTGTTATCACCTTGAACTTTTCACTGCCCCATTATGGCACACAGTAGAGCCGCTTATATACGTTACGCCACAGTAGAGCCGCTTATACACATTACACCAGAGAAGAGATCCTTTCACAAATAGGCCCCCATTTATCAAGCTTTGGGGAGTGATAAATAGCACACTGATAAAGTGCCAGCCAATCAGCTCCTAACTGCCATGTTACAGGCTGTGTTTTAAAAATGACAGGAGCTGATTAGTTGGTAATTTAGCACCGCAGTATTTATCACTCTCCAAGGCTTGATAAATCTGGGCCATAATGTTATGGTAGAGGCCCTTATACACGTTACACATTGCCCGCCACTAGAAATACCACTGACTGGGAGTGTCCCTCTGTCCCACCCACGGGCCAAAGTGTCCTGTGGTGGGGGCAGTTGGGAGGCCCCTGTCAGTCATTGCAGAGCAGCGGTAAATAGACACTGTGCGCACAGCGTCTATTCACGAAAGACAAAGGGAAAGGGCGCATGACAGCAGCTCACAGCTCACAGAGCACTGGGCATGCCCCTGACTGATGAAAACGGGGGCGTGGCTCGTGATTGCGGCACTCCCATGAAGCCACAACCCTTTGCTGAGGCCATGTCCCCTTTTTTCCAGGTTGGGCCATGCCAAAGTCTTTAAAGTTGAGAGGTATGTATTATTCAGACATAGATTGTATAGCACCCATACATAGTTTGTATAAAGGGCACACTGATGTACACACATTGACAGGTCCCAGGGGAACACTGATACACAAACACACACACAGACAGGGACCAGGAGCAAACAGATTGTATATGATCACAATGATACACACACAAACACATTGTATAGGAACCAGATGCACACTGTAATAACACACAGATTGTACATGTCAAAGGGGAACACTGACACACACATGGACCAGGAGAACATTGTACAGTGACCAGGGGCACAATGACACACACACACACACACACACACACACAAACACACACACACACACACACACATTGTACAGGAACCAGAGGAACACTGACATACACACACTGTACAGGGACCAAGGGATCACTGACATACACACACACACACACACACACACACACACTGTACAGGGACCAGGGGAACACTGGCACACGCACACACACACACACACACACACACACACACACACACACTGTACAGGGACCAATGTAGTGAATGAGAGAGAGAGAGAGAGAGAGAGAGCAGGATTTGTGCTTTCTAGTCAGAAAAAGTACCAGACAGCCTCAGGGGAATAATCAACCCTAAGCACAACCAATTTGACAGACAGGCTGTCAGTTATCCGAAGCTAAAGACACACTACTCCTACCTGCTTGTGTATCTGCATACTTGCTCACTACGGTTTCAGAACTGAAGTGTGCATCTTACCTTACAGGCTCTTAAGAGTTATTTGCATGCTGCACCAGCGAGATACTGAACTGTGCTATTGTCCTGATTCTCTACTTGAATTACTCTCTTTCCCCCTCTGCTATGATTAAGGGGTTTTCTGCATGCTTATCTAACAAACTATGAGACTACATAACCTTGCTTGCTATTCTTAACCCTGCTAAGTACTATTAATGCTTGACAGGATCTAGTAAAGGGTGCAAGACTTCTTCCCTCTGGAAGCAGCGGACACAAATTTAAGATATCACATATATATTTGAAGGATAATATATATATAGGGACTGGGTCGCAGAGACTTTTAAGTCACTTATTCATGGACAGTACTAGGTATTACGGTACCATTACTGACAGAGAGTGCATAATTCATATATATTGCTGAAAATCGCATGTTATGTTTATTACCTTGTATGTGTTCCTTTTGCATGGTGTTATCTGATGATATTGATATACAGTAACTGTCTTTAAAAGGAATTGTAATTGCTTTTGATCAATTAATCCTCCAGTGGTGACCAGTTGTTCCTGAATAATAAAACCTTCTGTCACCGTCCTAACGCGTGGTGACTATTGGGTCCTCTGGGGTTGGGGTTCCTTGTCTCTCTGCCTAGGGTTCCAGCGGTGATATCCGTTTGAAGAGGTGATTCCGGGTGAAGAATCCAAGTACGTCAACAGACACCTGCACCTGCACAACACATCCACCGTATTTGCCTGTTGCACTATCAGGGGCGTATCCAGAACAAAATGACAGGGGAGGCACCATGACAGCAGAAGGGAAGGTGGGTGTGATATTTTTGCATGCCTTTTGCAAGCGCGCTCCTGGAAAAGTGGGAGTTACCTCACAACAAGGGCTTGGCCTCGCAGAGAGGGGCATGGCTTCAAAGAGAATGCCATATCCGTATGATGGGGAGAGGGTGATGTCTTGGAGAGGCAGAGGATCACAGAAGAGAGAGAGACAGAGTGATGGAGAGATTGTGGCACAGGGGAGAGGCAGAAGGGAGAGGCAATGGGCAACAGACAGAGACAGTAGGAGGCAGAGAGGCAGAGAGTGACAGGGAAAGGCAGAGAGTGACAGGAGGTAGTGAAAGTGAGAGGCAGTGGGTGACAAGGAGAGGAAGTGGGTGATGCCAGGGGGAGGCAGTGAGTGACATAGAGGCTGAAGGAGAGAGACAATTGATTAAAAAGAGAGGGTAACAGGAGTGAGAGGTGCCGTGGAGAGATAGTGGGAGACCAGGAAAAGGTGACTTGGAAAGGCAGTCGTGACAGGGAGGTGACAGAGAGGACCAGAGGGTGACAGGGAAAGTGCTAACGCAAAAAAATCCAAACTTTTAATTCATGCCAGCCAATGTGACACTTAGAGGCATTTCACAATGGCCGGTTTTCACCGGCTGGCAAAGATCCCAGACAGCTTTTTCCAGCGGCTGCATTTTAGTAATTAATTACAACTCATGTGTCCTTTCACACAGCACAAACAGGGCCTGGTCGTCATGTTGGAGCCGGAAATATTTACTGAATAGGACTGCTGCCGGGCGGTGGCAGTGCCATCCCTGAATGGAGTGAAGTATGTGTGTGTGAATGCAGGGCCGGTGCAAGATTCTTCAGCACCCTAGGCAAATCTTCGGCGCCCCCCCCCCCCCCCCCCCCTAATACGCACTGGCAGGGTCCACAGCCACCACACTAAAGAGATATTTTATCCCTCAGAAAGCTGCCAGCTGCAGTATTGATTAGACTGTAACAGCCTATAGTACTTGTTAGGAGATTTCTCTTCTAATAAGTACCCGTACTACATAATCTATAATAGCAGTAAGGACCAGTTGTAGACCTTGTGGCGCCCACAGCAAATGTTTCCTTTGGTGCCCCCCCCCGCCCCCCCCCCCCCCGGCTCCCCAGCGAAATCAAGGACAGTGTGTGCCAAAGGTGTGCAGCCAAAATACAGGGGCATGGCTTCACGGAGTAGGGCAGTGGCCACAACATAGTACCAATTCACATTACACCACACAGTAGTGTCCGTCAGTCACATTACACCACACAGTAGTGTCCCTTATACATGCCAGGAAGAGCCTCTTATACATATTGCGCCAGGTACAGCTTTATACACATTACGCCTGATAGAGCCCCTTTTATGCACCTAACACCAGGTAGATCCCCTTTTATACACATTGCGCCAGGCAGAGCCCCTTATACACATTGTGCCAGGTAGAGCCTCTTATAGAGCCGCTTATACAAGTTGTGCCAGGTAGAGCCTCTTATACACGTTACACCAGTTAGAGCCTTTTATATACATTTCACCAGGTAGCCACTTATACACATTGCGCCAGGTAGCCCCTTATACACACTGCACCAGGTAGCCCATTATATACACTGTGCCAGGTAGGCCCTTATAAACACTGTGCTAGGTAGCCCATTATACCCACTGCGCCAGGTAGCCCATTATACACACTGTGCCAGGTAGTCCCTTATACACACTGCACCAGGTAGTCCATTATACACATTGTGCCAGGTAGCCCATTATACACATTGCGCCATGTAGTGGCTATAGTCTTTAAGTCTACTCATAAATTGCAGTTGGTGTATGACTAGCTGTGGGGTCAGTGCTGCTGTACTCACAAAATTGCTGGCTAATGGCTATCCACAATCTCTTTTCCAGGAATTGCTCCCCCGACTCCTCCCTCTCTCAGGCCTGGTCTGGTGCTATAGGCTCCCTTGCAATGCAGGAGATGAGTTACTGCCCTTGACTAGGAAACTGAGAGCGCCGCCCCCTGTCAGTCAAAGAAGTGCTGTGACCCCTTTGTTGTCATGCTGTTGCAGCTGAAACTGGAGCTGACAAAGCTGTTTCATGGGTGACTGGCGCTATCAAGGTATAGCTGACACCAGCTCACCCTCGTGTACTGCGCTGCCTCAGCATCTGCCATGCGCCGTCTACACCCGCCAAGACTCCCGGAGCTGCCAAAATGTTTTAGCCTTGCTTCTTGCCGTGGACTGTGCTGGAAGCTTAGGAGTGAGCCGGCGCAGTGCAGGTGCTGAGCGCGCGTGCCTACTAGCCATGAAGTGCAGTCACAGAGGGAATAGTGGTGGTGGCCACTGTTAGGATGTTTAGAGACCTACTTTATTTTTCTGTTCCACTCAGTTACTCAACGCCGCCCTCCAAGTGCCAGAGCCCATAGGCAGCTGCCTAAAGCTGCCTAATGGTTTCTCCAGCCCTGTGTGAATGGGCTTTTTCACACACAATATTTTTTTTGCTGCTGCGCATGCGCACAGCATTACACACGGCTCAAAACCATTGTGTGTGAAAGGGCAGTGACAGCCAGTAAAAAACTTTTGGCTTTTGCTGGCTTTTTGCCGTCCAGGGAAAAACGGTTAGTGTGAAATATCCCTTACAGTTCCTCTCCTGAGATGTTGCTCTGCTCACTATTCACCTAGACTGAGTCCTTACTTCAAACGCAGCACACAACTGCTACAGCGGTGCCCCCCTTCTTAATGGGCATGTGTGGTTCCGGAGTCTGGCATGTTAATCGGGGAGGTGGGAGGGGTGGTGCACAGCAGATGCAGGGTGAGCCGGGATGGCTGGGGGCTGGCCTTAGCTCCGCTATGACCAAGCCACTGTATTTATATCTGGCTCTCTCTCAGCAGCAGTCATCTCTCCCGGTTGCCACACTGCGCACGCCATTGCATGCTGCCTGCAACTCTGATCGAGCGGCCCTCATATAACCAACAGCTGCTGGCTCCTTAATGGCGGCGAGCCCTGGTACAATACACAGGCTGCACCACTGCCATCAGCTGTTACTTAAATAAAATAGTTTAAAAAAAATCTTAAACGACAAGGGGGGCACGTGCTTTGGCATCACCCCCCTCCCCCCCTGAATCTGCCACTGAATGCTATATTTTATTTCTAGCATTAATTGACACATTTTAAATGGGATCAAAATCAGAAACTTTCAATGAACCTAATTTACAAAGCAAGCTGGATCAGTACCACAAATTGACTTCATTTTGCACTTTTGTATGCAGATGATCTGATCGGCACCCACAAGCATTCTAACATATTCAGATAAAATTAAATGGAAGTATAATGCCACCTAGTGGAAAAAAATAGGTCACTACATGGAATATTTGTAATTGTGTAATTTTGTTAAATTTTCTGAAGTCAAATAATACATTTCAAATAAATGTAAAACAATTGTAAGTACATTACAATTTTATTTTAAATGGATCTCTTATCACTACAGAAAATGTCACTAGTGTTTACCGAGTGCTAACAAACTATCAGTACAAGAATAAAACTTTATCTAATATAAATATCATATAGCAGTACAAGTACAATGCCAACACAGTTATTGTACTTCCAATATAAGAGTAAATCATGTCACTAAGGGGCTAATTCAGCACGGGTCAGAGATGCGTTACGCTTGCATTCTCAGGATCCTTGCAGTTACTGCGCAAGCGCATAGGCTGCAATGCAGTGCAGAAGGATGCAACAGCAATATGCAGTGGCGGGGAACTGGGGGCATTTCAGGAGAAACACAGGCATGAACAGAGCATTATCAGAGCGGCTGTGTGAAATCACATACAGCCACCCTGATAAAGAAATAGCGGTGAAGCCTGCCTTTGCAGCTATGCTGTTCAGACAGGGGCTACCCTTACATTGCGTGGACAGTGATGCGGTCCCAACTGAATTGCGATCGCATCACCGGGGGTAATTAGCATGCTGGGTGGCCTTGCCCTGTGCTGGCCGGCCCCCAGCATGCGATCGTCAGCAGTTGCAGTTTTGGTTTTTTAGCAAAACTGCAACTCATGCTGAAAACGGTCCTCAGTCCAGCCCCGAGCACCAGGATCAATGTCATATTTCAACACACAAGTGACCTATCTGTTGGGTGCATCATCACATGAGGCAAGCTGCAAGATAATACCAGCTTACCTTGGAGACTCTTAAGGTGCATACACCGATCATCGATTTTGACTATGCAATATGGACTGTGCGATATTGACTATGTGTGCTTGCGATATTGGCTACATGCGATTTTGACTAAGTGCCAATTTTGACTATACTTTGTGCTAGATAATCAAAATTGACTTGCCTGCACAATCTATCTAACCTTGCTATACCGACTCCACGGGACCGCGCATCGGGATAGCAGGGTGGCTAACACCTTGCGATTTGTACTAGCTTTCCTTGCTATTTGGACTATATAGTCAAAATCGCAAGGAAAAATCTCACCGTGTGTATACACCTTTAGTGTTGCCAGACATTAACACCGAGCACACAAACTAACATATATTCCCCCCCCCGCCCCCCCACTGTGGTATTTCTACCATTTCCATAGTGATGTAATTAATTTTAATTAGTGATGAGCGGGTTCGGTTTCTCGGAAACCGAACCCCGCCGAACTTCACCTTTTTTACACGGGTCCGAGGCAGGTTCGAACCTTCCCGCCTTGCTCGGCTAACCCGAGCGCGCCCAAACGTCATCATCCCGCTGTCGGATTCTCGCGAGATTTGGATTCTATATAAGCAGCCGCGCGTCGCCGCCATTTTCACTCGTGCATTGGAGATGATAGGGAGAGGACGTGGCTGGCGTCCTCTCCGTTTATTGTAGAAGTTGATTGGTTTATTGCTTAATTGTGGGGAGGACTGGGGAGCAGCTGTTAGGAGGAGCACAGTGCAGAGTTTTGCTGATAAGTGACCACCAGTTTTTATCCATTCTCTGCCTGAAAAAAACGCTCCATATCATATCTGTGCTCAGTGTGCTGCATAATATATCTGTGCTGAGTGCTCACACTACTTAATTGTGGGGACTGGGGAGCAGCTATAGCAGGAGTACAGTGCAGAGTTTTGCTGACAGTGACCACCAGTATACGTTGTCTGCCTGAAAAACACTCCATATCTGTGCTCAGTGTGCTGCTTTATTGTGGGGACTGGGGACCACCAGTATAATTAATATTATATAGGAGGAGTACAGTGCAGAGTGCCCTGCTGTACCTACCTCTGTGTCGTCATCCATTAAGTATACTATCCATCTACATTCTATACCTGTGGTGCATTTTAGTTTTGCAGTTTGCTGACACAGTGTCCACCAGTATACTATATATAGCAGTACGGTAGGGCGCTGCTGTACCTACCTCTGTGTCGTCACTCGTCATCCATCAAGTATACTATCCATCTACATTCTATACCTGTGGTGCATTTTAGTTTTGCAGTTTGCTGACAGTGTCCACCAGTATACTATATATAGCAGTACGGTAGGCCACTGCTGTACCTACCTCTGTGTCGTCATCCATTAAGTATACTATCCATCTACATTCTATACCTGTGGTGCATTTTAGTTTTGCAGTTTGCTGACAGTGTCCACCAGTATACTATATATAGCAGTACGGTAGGCCACTGCTGTACCTACCTCTGTGTCGTCATCCATTAAGTATACTATCCATCTACATTCTATACCTGTGGTGCATTTTAGTTTTGCAGTTTGCTGACAGTGTCCACCAGTATACTATATATAGCAGTACGGTAGGCCACTGCTGTACCTACCTCTGTGTCGTCATCCATTAAGTATACTATCCATCTACATTCTATACCTGTGGTGCATTTTAGTTTTGCAGTTTGCTGACAGTGTCCACCAGTATACTATATATAGCAGTACGGTAGGCCACTGCTGTACCTACCTCTGTGTCGCCACTCGTCATCCATTAAGTATACTATCCATCTACATTCTATACCTGTGGTGCATTTTAGTTTTGCAGTTTGCTGACAGTGTCCACCAGTATACTATATATAGCAGTACGGTAGGCCACTGCTGTACCTACCTCTGTGTCATCACTCGTCATCCATTAAGTATACTATCCATCTACATTCTATACCTGTGGTGCATTTTAGTTGTGCGCAGTAAATATAGTAGTAGGCCATTGCTATTGATACTGGCATATAATTCCACACATTAAAAAATGGAGAACAAAAATGTGGAGGTTAAAATAGGGAAAGATCAAGATCCACTTCCACCTCGTGCTGACGCTGCTGCCACTAGTCATGGCCGAGACGATGAAATGCCATCAACGTCGTCTGCCAAGGCCGATGCCCAATATCATAGTAGAGAGCATGTAAAATCCAAAACACAAAAGTTCAGTAAAATGACCCAAAAATCAAAATTAAAAGCGTCTGAGGAGAAGCGTAAACTTGCCAATATGCCATTTACGACACGGAGTGGCAAGGAACGGCTGAGGCCCTGGCCTATGTTCATGGCTAGTGGTTCAGCTTCACATGAGGATGGAAGCACTCATCCTCTCGCTAGAAAAAAGAAAAGACTTAAGCTGGCAAAAGCACAGCAAAGAACTGTGCGTTCTTCTAAATCACAAATCCCCAAGGAGAGTCCAATTGTGTCGGTTGCGATGCCTGACCTTCCCAACACTGGACGGGAAGAGCTTGCGCCTTCCACCATTTGCACGCCCCCTGCAAGTGCTGGAAGGAGCACCCGCAGTCCAGTTCCTGATAGTCAAATTGAAGATGTCACTGTTGAAGTACACCAGGATGAGGATATGGGTGTTGCTGGCGCTGGGGAGGAAATTGACAAGGAGGATTCTGATGGTGAGGTGGTTTGTTTAAGTCAGGCACCCGGGGAGACACCTGTTGTCCGTGGGAGGAATATGGCCATTGACATGCCTGGTCAAAATACAAAAAAAATCAGCTCTTCGGTGTGGAATTATTTCAACACAAATGCGGACAACAGGTGTCAAGCCGTGTGTTGCCTTTGTCAAGCTGTAATAAGTAGGGGTAAGGACGTTAACCACCTCGGAACATCCTCCCTTATGCGTCACCTGCAGCGCATTCATCATAAGTCAGTGACAAGTTCAAAAACTTTTGGTGACAGCGGAAGTAGTCCACTGACCACTAAATCCCTTCCTCTTGTAACCAAGCTCATGCAAACCACACCACCAACTCCCTCAGTGTCAATTTCCTCCTTACCCAGGAAAGCCAATAGTCCTGCAGGCCATGTCACTGTCAAGTCTGACGAGTCCTCTCCTGCCTGGGATTCCTCCGATGCATCCTTGAGTGTAACGCCTACTGCTGCTGGCGCTGCTGTTGTTGCTGCTGGGAGTCGATCGTCATCCAAGAGGGGAAGTCGGAAGACCACTTGTACTACTTCCAGTAAGCAATTGACTGTCCAACAGTCCTTTGCGAGGAAGATGAAATATCACAGCAGTCATCCTGCTGCAAAGCAGATAACTCAGGCCTTGGCAGCCTGGGCGGTGAGAAAAGTGGTTCCGGTATACATCGTTAATTCAGAGGCAACTATAGACTTGATTGAGGTACTGTGTCCCCGGTACCAAATACCATCTAGGTTCCATTTCTCTAGGCAGGCGATACCGAAAATGTACACAGACCTCAGAAAAAGACTCACCAGTGTCCTAAAAAATGCAGTTGTACCCAATGTCCACTTAACCACGGACATGTGGACAAGTGGAGCAGGGCAGACTCAGGACTATATGACTGTGACAGCCCACTGGGTAGATGAATTGCCTCCCGCAGCAAGAACAGCAGCGGCGGCACCAGTAGCAGCATCTCGCAAACGCCAACTCGTTCCTAGGCAGGCTACGCTTTGTATCACCGCTTTCCAGAATAGGCACACAGCTGACAACCTCTTACGGCAACTGAGGAAGATCATCGCAGAATGGCTTACCCCAATTGGACTCTCCTGGGGATTTGTGACATCGGACAACGCCAGCAATATTGTGCGTGCATTACATCTGGGCAAATTCCAGCACGTCCCATGTTTTGCACATACCTTGAATTTGGTGGTGCAGAATTATTTAAAAAACGACAGGGGCGTGCAAGAGATGCTGTCGGTGGCCAGAAGAATTGCGGCCCACTTTCGGCATACAGGCACCGCGTACAGAAGACTGGAGCACCACCAAAAACACCTGAATCTGCCCTGCCATCATCTGAAGCAAGAGGTGGTAACGAGGTGGAATTCAACCCTCTATATGCTTCAGAGGATGGAGGAGCAGCAAAAGGCCATTCAAGCCTATACATCTGCCCACGATATAGGCAAAGGAGGGGGAATGCACCTGACTCAAGCGCAGTGGAGAATGATTTCAACGTTGTGCAAGGTTCTGCAACCCTTTGAACTTGCCACACGTGAAGTCAGTTCAGACACTGCCAGCCTGAGTCAGGTCATTCCCCTCATCAGGCTTTTGCAGAAGAAGCTGGAGACATTAAAGGAGGAGCAAAAACAAAGCGATTCCGCTAGGCATGTGGGACTTGTGGATGGAGCCCTTAATTTGCTTAACCAGGATTCACGGGTGGTCAATCTGTTGAAATCAGAGCACTACATTTTGGCCACCGTGCTCGATCCTAGATTTAAAACCTACGTTGTATCTCTCTTTCCGGCAGACACAAGTCTGCAGAGGTTCAAAGACCTGCTGGTGAGAAAATTGTCAAGTCAAGCGGAACGTGACCCGTCAACATCTCCTCCTTCACATTCTCCCGCAACTGGGGGTGCGAGGAAAAGGCTAAGAATTCCTAGCCCACCAGCTGGCGGTGATGCAGGGCAGTCTGGAGCGAGTGCTGACATCTGGTCCGGACTGAAGGACCTGCCAATGATTACTGACATGTCGTCTACTGTCACTGCATATGATTCTATCACTATGGAAAGAATGGTGGAGGATTATATGAGTGACCGCATCCAAGTAGGCACGTCAGAAAGTCCGTACGTATACTGGCAGGAAAAAGAGGCAATTTGGAGGCCCTTGCACAAACTGGCTTTATTCTACCTAAGTTGCCCTCCCTCCAGTGTGTACTCCGAAAGAGTGTTTAGTGCAGCCGCTCCCCTTGTCAGCAATCGGCGTACGAGGTTACTTCCAGAAAATGTGGAGAAGATGATGTTCATCAAAATGAATTATAATCAATTCCTCCGTGGAGACATTCAACAGCAGCAATTGCCTCCAGAAAGTACACGGGGACCTGAGATGGTGGATTCCAGTGGGGACGAATTAATAATCTGTGAGGAGGGGGATGTACACAGTGAAAGGGGTGAGGAATCGGAGGATGATGATGAGGTGGACATCTTGCCTCTGTAGAGCCAGTTTGTGCAAGGAGAGATTGATTGCTTCTTTTTTGGCGGGGGCACAAACCAACCAGTCATTTCAGTCACAGTCGTGTGGCAGACCCTGTCGCTGAAATGATGGGTTCGTTAAAGTGTGCATGTCCTGTTTATACAACATAAGGGTGGGTGGGAGGGCCCAAGGACAATTCCATCTTGCACCTCTTTTTTCTTTCATTTTTCTTTGCATCATGTGCTGTTTGGGGACAATTTTTTGGAAGTGCCATCCTGTCTTGATTGACACTGCAGTGCCACTCCTAGATGGGCCAGGTGTTTGTGTCGGCCACTTGTGTCGCTTAGCTTAGTCACACAGCCACCTTGGTGCGCCTCTTTTTTTCTTTGCGTCATGTGCTGTTTGGGGTCAATTTTTTGGAAGTGCCATCCTGTCTTGATTGACACTGCAGTGCCACTCCTAGATGGGCCAGGTGTTTGTGTCGGCCACTTGTGTCGCTTAGCTTAGTCACACAGCCACCTTGGTGCTCCTCTTTTTTTCTTTGCATCATGTGCTGTTTGGGGACAATTTTTTGGAAGTGCCATCCTGTCTTGATTGACACTGCAGTGCCACTCCTAGATAAGCCAGGTGTTTGTGTCGGCCACTTGTGTCGCTTAGCTTAGTCACACAGCCACCTTGGTGCACCTCTTTTTTTCTTTGCAGCATGTGCTGTTTGGGGACAATTTTTTGGAAGTGCCATCCTGTCTTGATTGACACTACAGTGCCACTCCTAGATGGGCCAGGTGTTTGTGTCGGCCACTTGTGTCGCTTAGCTTAGTCACACAGCCACCTTGGTGCTCCTCTTTTTTTCTTTGCATCATGTGCTGTTTGGGGACAATTTTTTGGAAGTGCCATCCTGTCTTGATTGACACTGCAGTGCCACTCCTAGATGGGCCAGGTGTTTGTGTCGGCCACTTGTGTCGCTTAGCTTAGTCACACAGCCACCTTGGTGCGCCTCTTTTTTTCTTTGCATCATGTGCTGTTTGGGGACAATTTTTTGGAAGTGCCATCCTGCCTGACACTGCAGTGCCACTCCTAGATGGGCCAGGTGTTTGTGTCGGCCACTTGTGTCGCTTAGCTTAGTCACACAGCCACCTTGGTGCGTCTTTTTTTTTCTTTGCATCATGTGCTGTTTGGGGACAATTTTTTTGAAGTGCCATCCTGCCTGACACTGCAGTGCCACTCCTAGATGGGCCAGGTGTTTGTGTCGGCCACTTGTGTCGCTTAGCTTAGTCACACAGTGACCTTGGTGCGCCTCTTTTTTTCTTTGCATCATGTGCTGTTTGGGGACAATTTTTTGGAAGTGCCATCCTGTCTTGATTGACACTGCAGTGCCACTCCTAGATGGGCCAGGTGTTTGTGTCAGACACTTGTGTCGCTTAGCTTAGTCACACAGCCACCTTGGTGCGCCTCTTTTTTTCTTTGCATCATGTGCTGTTTGGGGACAATTTTTTGGAAGTGCCATCCTGCCTAACACTGCAGTGCCACTCCTAGATGGGCCAGGCGTTTGTGTCGACCACTTGTGTCGCTTAGCTTAGTCACACAGCGACCTTGGTGCGCCTCTTTTTTTCTTTGCATCATGTGCTGTTTGGGGACAATTTTTTGGAAGTGCCATCCTGTCTTGATTGACACTGCAGTGCCACTCCTAGATGGGCCAGGTGTTTGTGTCGGACACTTGTGTCGCTTAGCTTAGTCACACAGCCACCTTGGTGCGCCTCTTTTTTTCTTTGCATCATGTGCTGTTTGGGGACAATTTTTTGGAAGTGCCATCCTGTCTTGATTGACACTGCAGTGCCACTCCTAGATGGGCCAGGTGTTTGTGTCGGCCACTTGTGTCGCTTAGCTTAGTCAAACAGCCACCTTGGTGCGCCTCTTTTTTTCTTTGCATCATGTGCTGTTTGGGGACTATTTTTTAAATCGGCCATCCTGTCTGACACTGCAGTGCCACTCCTAGATGGGCCAGGTGTTTGTGTCGGCCACTTGGGTCGCTTAGCTTAGTCATCCAGCGACCTTGGTGCAAATTGTAGGACTAAAAATAATATTGTGAGGTGTGAGGTGTTCAGAATAGACTGGAAATGAGTGGAAATTTTGGTAATTGAGGTTAATAATACTATGGGATCAAAATGACCCCCGAATTCTATGATTTAAGCTGTTTTTTAGGTTTTTTTGAAAAAAACACCCGAATCCAAAACACACCCGAATCCGACAAAAATTTTTCGGTGTGGTTTTGCCAAAACGCGTTTGAATCCAAAACACGGCCGCGGATCCGAATCCAAAACCAAAACACAAAACCCGAAAAATGGCCGGTTAACATCACTAATTTTAATCACACTGTGGCACGAAGCCTATTTTGGGTGGAGACACAGTGCCAAATTCATTTAGATGTGAAAACACAGTAATTTACCTATTGCCATTTGCCTTGCCTTTGCAGTATTTTTGCAGTGAAAAAGGGCTTTTTGCAAGTATGCACGCTTCCGTCTATTAAATTACAAATTCGTGAAAATGGGATGCCTGCAAAAATTGTTGTTGGCAGGGAAAATTTAAAAATGGATAAATCTGCTGGAGCCCTCAAGAAAGCTAAATTAATATCAGATATAAATATAGAAGTTTATTATTGGTTATAAAAAAATATTTTGGGTACTTAAATTGGGCCTGTTGGCTGTTATATGCACTTTTTAAATAAGTGAAAAAATTATAGAAAGCAAGTGTTTTTCATTAGAATAAGTTCTAAAATTAAATTGGGGGCACATAAAAATGGGTATGTGTATATAGGAGTCAGTTTGCGCCGCTTTGTAAAATAGTCCCAAAAAAAAGGTTTCTCCGACCTGCAAGTCTTTTAAGACTTGTCCCACTCATAAAGCATCCCAATATACCTGTCCCATACATTGTACCCCAATTTCCATCATTATGTACTTTCTTACCCCAAAAATGATATGTCACTATTGGCCAGCATCACACTCCCTGAGCCTCAGCCTGCTGTGGTACCTGCTGCCTAGCCTGACCGTCTGCTGGCTCCTGGCACCCAGAAGGTGTGGGCAGCTGGCACAGCACAAAGAGACATAGAAGGAAGTGTGTGTGTGGGGGGGTTGGATGACACACAGAGAGACATAGAATGAAGAAGGGGGCAAAGAGAAACATAGAATGAAAGGTGGAGGGCAGGGAAACATAGAATGAAGGGGGGCAGAGAGACATAGAATGAAGGAGGGGGGGCACAGAGAGACATAGAATGAAGGGGGGCATACAGAGAGACATATAATGAAGGGGGAGACAAAGAATGAAGTGGGGGAGGCTGTTTGGCACAGAGAATGGAGTTGGATGGTGAGAGATGCAGGCGGAACATGTTGGTGTATCAGAGACACAATTGGGAAATGATGATGTGGCTGAGAGATGACACAAGAGGGGGAGATGATGGTGTGCTGAGAGATGCAGGGGGAGATGGTGCGGCTGAGAAATGCAGGAAGGAGATGATGGTGTGGCTGAAAGACGTAGGGTGGTGGTGATGGTGTGGCTGAGAGATGCAGAAGGGAGATGGTGTGGTTGAAAGGCAATGCGAGCAGATGATGGTGTGGCTTAAAGATGCAACGGGGGATGGTGTAGCTGAGAGATGAAGGGGGAGATGGTGGGGCTGAGACACACAGGGCGAGATGATGGTGTGGCTGAGAGATGAAGGGAGCAGTCTGGTTGAACCTCTGTTATATGATGATGACCCTGGTTATATTCCTACACAAACAAGCATTATTTGATTAAAATAATATATAACTGTATCAATCAGACCTGTGTCTGATTGATACAGTTCATATAACTATGGGAATTAGCAGTACGAGTGGATGAGCAATTTGGAAACCACTTGTGCTCATCCCTTGTAAGATCACTATAACATTTAATATCACTCATTAAGGAAATTATTAGATTCATTGCTTAATAACAATGCTGCATAGTAGAATTCAACCTCTATAATTATGATGAATGCCATTAAAGTTAGAAATACTTGCAACATTGTATAACAGAGAGAGAGAGAGAGAGAGAGAGAGAGAGAGAGAGAGAGGAGATACAGTATTATTTGTGGAATTGAAGAATCTAATCTCACTACATAAAATACAGACTTAAAGCAATGAGAGAGAACTGATAAGTCTCTAAAGCTGGGTACACACTGGAGCGATGTCATTCCAAAATGCCGTTTTGGAATGACATATCGCTTACATCGCTGTGTGTACCCAGTATTGCGGGCTCCCGCAGTCGCTAGCGACGGACGCTAGGTTTGATGTGCTTTCATTTCTTTTGTTTGCAAATGACAACTCACACTGTGGACTAATGCAGTGGGGCATGGTCTGGCCCTGAACACACATAAGGTTTTTTCTTTTGTGCTTTTTTATATATATTTTTACACACTGCTGAGAATCATTGCACTTTGCCTGGCCCTGAACACACACAAGTTTTACTAAAAACTTTTTCCTGTGTTTTAACAATTGACAACAACTTTACACTGTGATTCACTGTGCTTATATTATTAATGCAGTGGCACAACCTGTCTCTGAAAACACACACATTTTTGTTTATATTTTTTTACACACTGCTGCAAATCACTGTGCTTATTATAGTAATGGTGGCACACACCAGTGTTAATGCTGCACTGCGGACAGTGGCCAAAAAACACCCCAGTGTGCATAAAGGGTTAATACTGGGCTTTACTGCTGTCACATACAGCACCAGTGTAATAATCGACCGCAAGAGGTCTTTGTCGGAAAAACCGGAAGTGACAGATAGCAGACAGCGGAAGTGACGCACGGACAAGCATGCAGGACAAGCCGGAGATGCAGCCGGTAGCAAGGTGCCAGGAGCGGGCGCAAGGTGCCGGGGAGCGGGTGCAAAGTGCTGGGAGCTGTGACCAGTGAGCGGGTGCTGCTGCAGGAGGTCCAGGCACTCGTGGATACGCAAGTATCATCACTGTCACACATTCCTCTGTCCACTCTCCTACTAAGTGACCATCTTTACCCACTTTTTCTCCTGCTGATTAAGGCTCATCTCTACAATGATTACTCCCTCGCTACTTACATCTTAGCTGTATTATGTTTTGCAAATTGTGGTGCTCTTTGTTACCTGTACTCTATTTTTGTTTTTCATTTACTGTAATGCTAAGTATTGTCTCCCTGTACTGTCCTTTGTACAGCGCTGCGAAACACTTGTGGCGCCTTATAAATAAAATGTAATAATAATAATAATAATAATAATTCCACTGTCATACACCGTTACACATTCCTTTGATTTTTTTGATTGTATTATCAATTACTGTTCTGTTGTGAATATTGTTTCTCTCCACTGTAACACATTCATTTGATAGTATTTTTAATTACTGTTCTGTTGTGAATATTGTTTCTCTTCACAGCTAGGCTACAGCTACAAACAAAATGGGAGGGGCCATGATTGAGAATCTCACTCAGTGCATGTCGTGCAAGATGTATGCGCACCTGGAGCAACCATCCCAGTGTGAATACATATGTGCGACATCGTCTAATGTGTATGGGCCTTTAGAGATATTCACAATCTCGGTAGTGGTTAGTGGTAGGTGGGATGTCCATAAGAAAGATTATAGGGACTTAGGCTAGAAACTAAAGGCAAGGACATCTATGGTAATATTCTCCAAAATATTACCTGTGCCAAGTGCTAGCCAAGGGAGGCAGAGGAAGATTAGGGAGGTAAATGTGTGGCTTAGAGCCTGGTATAGAAAAGATGGCTTTGTGTGCCTGGATCACTGGGTGGACTTCTAAGTCAGGTGCCATCTTTTTTGTCAGAATGGATTGCACCTGAATGAGAAGGGTGCACCAGTGCTGAGGGGAAGGATGGTTAGAAGGTTGGAGGAGATTTTAAACTAGGTGCCTGGGCGAGGGTTTAGCTAGAAACTACGGGTCATGCAGTGAGAATAGTAAGGATGGAGGTAGTGACCTAAATGGGGATGGAGAAGAGGGGAGGGAAAGAGCAGCCGGCAAGGGTACTAACTAGGGTATTATCACGACGATTATGGGTCAATAATACTGCATATAGAAAATGATGTCCCTAGCACAAGGGGGAATACTATCTTAATTGTATGTATGTTAATGCTAAAAGCCTTACAGAAAAAAAGGGGGAACTAGAAATCCTTGCAGCAAGCAAACAGTATGATATTATAGGCATTACTGAAACTTGGTGGGATGAATCTCATGATTAGACAGTCAATCTGGAGGGTTATATGCTGTTCAGGAGAGACAGATTAAATAAACTGGGTATGTGTTTTCGTAAAGCCGTTTTTTAAAACCTGATATATGGGGAGATATTCATGAGGGGACTGTAAATACTGTTGAGACGTTATGGGTAGAAACTGCATGCTGGGGAAAAGGAACAAAAAATGCTACAAGCCACCTGGTATTAATTTGTCTGATGAGGAATTGTTACTGAAGCAAATTGAAAAAGTGACAGGATTAGGAGACGTAATAGTGATGGGAGATTTTAACTATCCGGAGATTAATTGGACAAATGATTCATGTGATACTGCTGGGGGTAATAGGTTTTTAAACACACTAAATGATAACTATTTACTTCACCTAATCAATGAACCAACTAGGTACAATGAAATCTTAGACCTGGTATTAACAAACAATGGGGAATTTATATCAAATATTATAGTAGGGGAGCCCTTGGGAAACAGCGACCACAGTATGGTCATATACAAGTTTTCATGAGCAGTCCTATATAGGCTCAACTACAGTAGGACTCTAAACTTTAGCAGAGCCAACTTTGACATGATGAGGGAAGCTTTAAGGGACGTTGAATGGGAAATTTTGTTTTAAGGAAAAAATACTATGGAGAAATGGGAGGTATTAAAAACACTGCTCAATAATTATACTCAGAAATGTATTCCCATGAGCAGCAAATAATGGAGTAATAATTCCAAACTAATGTGGCTTAACAAAAAGATTAAGGAACTAATGGGGAAAAAGAGGTGAGCATTCAAAAAATATAAATCAGACGGGAAAGCGGATTCATTCCAGTACTATAAGGATTGTAACAAAACATGCAAAAAATAAATAAGAGTGGTTAAAATAGAAACTGATTAGCTAGTAGCAAAGGAAAGTGAATAAAACCCCAAAAAGTTTTTTAAATACATCAACAGCAAAGATTAAATAAGGAGACTATAGGCCCTTTAAAGGACAAGTTGGGCATCTTAATCAAAGATGATAATGACATAGCGGAAAGTTTTTCTTATCTGTGTTCACAAGAGAGGACCAGATGGCGGGATTAACACATAACCTCAGCAACGATAATGTCCCACTGCTAGGTGCTTATTTAAGTGAGGTAGTAGTCTGTGACCAATTAAAAAAATTAAGATTAATAAGTCACCTGGTCCCGACGGAATTCACCCAAGGGTTCTCATGGAACCACACTCCGAACTAGCAATACTGCTATTTTTGATCTTCAATGACTCACTAACATCAGGCATGGTTCCCAAAGACTGGCGTATTGTGCCGATATTCAAAAAGGGAAGTAAATCTGAACCAGGTAACTATAGACCAGTTAATCTTACATCTATAGTGGGGAAAGTACTGGAAGGTATTTTAAGGGATAGTATACAGAAGTTCCTTGAAGCCAAAAAGGTTAGTAATAGGAACCAACATGGATTTGTGAAGGATAGATCATGTCAAACAAACTTACTATGCTTTTATGAAACAGCGTGAACCTAGATCAGGGTAAGGTGATGGATGTTATCTTTTTAGACTTTGCTAAAGCTTTCGACACAGACCTGCACATGAGACTTATCTATAAGTTACAAGAACTGGGACTAGGGAGCACAATATGCACTTGGGTTAGAAATTGGTTAGATAATAGGGAGCAACGAGTTGTGGTAAATGGAACTTTTTCAAATTGGACTGAAGTACTAAGTGGTGTGCCACAAGGGTTTGTACTTGGACCAGTTTTGTTCAACATTTTCATAAATGATCTAGCAGGTCTAGAGACCATGGTGTAAATTTTTGCAGATGATACCAAACTGTGTAAGGTTATAAATTCGGAGGGAGATGCTGAGTCTCTTCAGAATGACTTATTTAAACTGGTAGCATGGTCAGCAAAATGGAGAATGAGGTTCAATACAGACAAGTGTAAGGTAATGCACTTTGGTAGCAAGAACAAAAATACCACCTACATACTAAATGGGGTAAAAAAAAAATAGGGGATTCTATATTGGAAAAAGACATAGGGGTACACATAGATAACAAACATAGCAGCAGTACCCAAAGTAGGACTGCAACAAAGAAGGCAAACAAGGTATTAGCATGCATAAAGCGGGGAATTGATGCAAGAGAGGAGAATGTTATACTCCCATTATATAAATCCCTAGTGAGGCCTCATCTTGAGTACTGTGCACAGTTTTGGGCACCATACCACAAAAAGGATATCCTGGAACTAGAAAAGGGTCAGAGGCGGATCACCAAACTGATTAAGGGGATGGAGACATTGGAATACGAGGAAAGGCTTGCTAGGCTAGGCATGTTTACACTGGAAGAGGCGACACGATTAACATTTACAAATATTTAAGGGGACAATACACAGAGCTTGCAGAGGATCTGTATTTTATAAGATCGACACAGAGGACATGTGGACATCTGCTTAGGTTAGACGAGAAGAGATTTCACACACAGAGGCGAAAAGGTTTCTTCACAGTAAGGACAATACGTGTTTGGAATTCCCTGCCTGAGAGAGTAGTAATGGTGGACTCGGTCAACACTTTTAAGAATGGGCTAGATAAATTCCTAGTGGATAAGGATATACAGGGTTATGGTGAGTAGATCACGCACTATAGTTAACAAAAAAGTAATAAACACAATGGCCGACATTCACAACAGATAAAATAAGTCCTAAAAATAATACAGCGTAGGAGACCACAAATAGGTTGAACTTGATGGACAAATTGTCTTTTTTCAACCTCAGAAGCTATGTTACTATGTTATGCATCAGTAAAGGCTTAATGCTGCCCTGTATTAGGAGCTCTGGCCAGCACTGCAGGCAGGGAGATAAAAAACAGAACACCAGTGTGCACCAAGGGTTAATGCTGCCTGTGTATTAGGAGCTCTGGGCAGCACTGCGGGCAGTGACCATAAAAGAACACCACTGTGCACCAAGTGTTAATGCTGCTCCTGTACTAGGAGCACTTGGCTGCACTGCGGGCAGTTACAGCAGCGGTGTGACTGACTGTGCACCAATAGAGGGTTAATTAACTAATGGCATTTTTTTTAAAAATTCTGCCCTTAGGAGAAACTCTGGGTTGTTTGCAATGCACCAGTAAAGGGTGTAAAAATAAATATTGCTATTATGTCCTGGTAGTCTAGTGGATGTGCTCTCTGTCTGTAGTTCCGTGTGAAATGACGCACAGATCACTGCAGAAGGGACTTTTATTGAATCCAAAACACACTAGATTCGATGCCGAGAAGATTACGTTTTGCCTCGTTTTTGGAATCCTAGCCTGGCTGGAAAACCAGAGCCAAGGCTTGGATTCCCTTGGATTCCCGAGGTTCGGGTGGGCACAGTTCTCGGAGAACTAAGCTTGCTCATCTGTAGTGATTATGGAAGGGTTTAATCATATTACTAAACATCTACGTGAAAAATTGTAGTGGTATTCGATGGCACCAAGAGGGGGGTGGGGCAGATACTCTTACCCAGGCCCAGGTCTGTTGGAGGGGCCCAGCAGGGGCCCGGGGTCCGTTCCCCCCTCCCCATTGCAAAGAGCAAGGAGAGAGAGAACTAACTGCCTCTGCAGCCTCTCTCCCCAGCCCAGCACATGCTGCTCAGTGCTGTGTGCTGAGCTGGGGAGAGAGACAGCTGCAGTGGCAGCCTGTCCTCTCTCTCCTTGCATGGGGTGCACCCACACCCCACCGCATGCCAGATTAGACACCTGTGCCTCCCTGTGCTCTGCTTGCGGACGCACAAACTACACAGTTTGTCATTATTTAAAGGAGGGGCCCAGCCATGTCTCCCCTCATTGGCCACGAGCCCTCCTTTTACCAGGGCCTGAAAGAACTGTCAGCGCCCCTGGTGGTATTTGGAGGTAAAACAAATGCTTAAAGAAATTTGCTGTTGGGTTTGTACTTCATATTATCGCGATGATAGGTAGCAGTTTTTAAAAGCTTTTTTAAGTAAATCTCTGCCATTGGGCTTTTTTGTCACTGACATTTATTACTCCATGCAGTTGTTGATACTAACAAGTGAATATATTTATTCAAACTGACTTGGATGCTACTAAATCATAAATCTACTGATTAACTTGCTTTACTAACAAGGAACAACCTGACTGCTATTACTATTCTGGTTTGCATAAAAATCCAGTACAGCTAATATTGGTTAGGTAACACCAAGACCATTCAATGATATCCAATATGCCATGCACTTCACCCATTACCCTGGATGGTGCTAACTGACCCATGGGAGCAGGTGCGTGGGTCCATTTATCTGCTCACTAGCTGCTGCTCAGTGTCTTAATGATGCTCCAATCAGCAGCACAGCTTCCCCTGGCATTAGGGGAGAAGACATAGCCTCTCTCCCCACACAGTGCGGAAGTTGTGAGCCGGAGGAGGGGTAGGTCTGCAGCAGAGGGCAGGTACGGCTGTTACCGCCTCCAGGCTGTCCTGCCCTTTTGCGCTTACCCTGCTGCCGGCATAATGACATCTGGTATGCCGTTGTCAATATACTGACGGCCGGCAGCCCGGCTGCTGGTATATCATACTGATCCCATTTTATTTACCATTTATATTATACTGTTGAGAGTTTATACTGCTTTCATTATTATTTTATGTTGCCATTATATGCATTAAAAAATTAGATATATCCCTACAAGAAAGGCAGCGCTTCTCTGTTTGCTTTTTGTTTAGTAAATCTAGCCCATGGTTGATAACCATATATGTAATCGAATTCATGGTTCACTTTTCTTTGGCAAAGTTGTCACTTTATTTTTATCAAAGCAGGGCCACAACTATGGGGGTTGCAGGGAACCTGATTTGAGGGAAGTGCCAAGACAGTCAGGGCATTATGTGGTAATTGCAAACCTGCAAGTGGCTGTTCCTGGGTACTGAGTGCTGCGCTGCCTGCTGTGTTTGCGTCAGCTCTGTGTGTTCTCTGGGAGGCGAGTGGTGTTGCGCTGGAGCTCCGGTGAGTGGATCCAGAGTTCAGTATGCTGCCCGGGTGATGGGGGACTCTGTGGTTTTGCCGTGCGACTCCTGCTGCCCCAACAGAATTTTCTGCAGTGCCTTCTGCTTGGTCTTGTCTCCCCTGAGACCTGCTAGTGTCTTTATTCCACCTATACAGTATAGTATCCTGCCACACACAATGGCAATTTCCTGCTATACCCAAGGGTGTGTATAAGACTGCAAGCTCTAATGGAGCAGGGAGTCTTGTGAATGATAAATACTCTTTGTATTTATGGTAATAATTTATCTATCATTTCACATTCTGATCATTTCTAATTTGCATGTTAATGTTCCTACAGGTATGTGTACTATTTGTATATTATTTTTCTATTCTCACATGGAGATGTACAGTATGTACAGCAATGTTCCCCGTGGGTCAGGGAGGAGGAGCTGCTATCTGTGTGAATGGACAAAGGAGTCTACATTTTGTTTGTACTGAATACTAAATAATAATATTATTATTTAGCGCTCCTTCTCCAATAGGAGTGAAGGCGTTTAACAGAATGAACATGATACTGTATAGAAGCCATGAAGTACAGAAAAGCTTTTCATAAAATACAGAGCGCGTGGAGATGCTAAAGGGACATGAAGGGAATGCTTGAGTAAACAGGAAAGTCTTGAGTCTGTGTTTGAAGGATTCTAGGGTGGAGGCCTCTCGAACTGTGGGGGTAATTCAGACCTGATCGCAGGGCTGCGTTTTTTGCTGCCCTGTGATCAGATAGTCGCCGCCTACAGGGGGATGGTATAAGGTATGTTCAAGTGAGCATACATTTGTGCAGTCTCTGCACAGCCCAGGACTTAATCAGCCGATGTGATTGTTTGCTGCTGATCGGGGCCGGAGCTGACGTCAGACACCCTCCCTGAAAACGGCTGATCCTGCCTGCGTTTTTCCGGACACTCCTGTAAAACGGTCAGTTGCCACCCACAAACGGCCTCTTCCTGTCAATCACCTTGCGATCGCCAGTGCCATCGCTTTTTTCTCACCATCCCGTCGCTAGGCACCGATGCCCGGCACTGTTGTGCGATGCGCCGGCGAAAACACATAGCAGCAATCAGATCTGATCTACCCCCTGTGATGAGAAGTTAGTTCCAGAGTTGGAACTCCAGCTTCTTATTTATTTATTTGCTTGTTTTATTTTTTGTTTGCTATGAGAGTTTGATCGATTTTTTTTATTTTTTTTAACAATCCTTGCTTGTCTGTATCCTATGAGTGTGACTGTAACTGCGTAATGACATACAGGGGCTGAGTCTGACGAATCTCTATGCAGGTGCATACAGCACTTGTGTAGATGCAGATGTATGCATTTTTTCATCTCTTTGTCTTATCCTGAGTTGAACTGTATTTGGCCAGAGCTGTATTTCCATGAAAATGGGAGTTTCAGGACAGTAACAATGCAATCGCACAGACTGCCTTGACTTATGTGAGCGTCATGGTATTATCGTGGGTATGTACTTATAGATGAATCACACATACAGACAGAGCCGGCCATAGGCATAGGCAAACTAGGCAATTGCCTAGGGCATTTGATATGCCTAGGGGCATCAGCAGCTTCTGCTGATTAAAATGATATGTGGCATGACTATACTCTGTATGTAGCATTTAATATGCAGATACAGCCACAGTCTCACACAATATATACTGTAGGCATGCTGCATATCAGTTTAATCAGCAGAAGCTGCTTGTGCATCCTAGCCACATAGCAATGCAAATAAGATGCATTTTCATTAAAAAAAGATGCCCGACGTTAGCATTGAGGCAAGATTTATGAGGACAAATCTGTAACCAAGCAGAGGCAGAGGTCACAGTGTTAGTGGCAGTGTGAGGGATGTGTGCATGTGAGTGGATTGGTTGTGCAGTAGTGTTCAGAATATGTGTAAGGGGTGTAAATACCAAATTGCTTTCTAACAAATATTTAAATGCCCGCTCTAATATATACTGCAGATGCCAGGCGCATCTTATTACCATATACGATAAAAGTGCACTGTACATCTCAAAACACTACATCCCTTAAGAGAAAAGAATACACCCACACATTGTCTGAGTTCCAAAGCTCATTGATGTATATATTTGTTATTAAAAGGATATGTACTGTATTCAATATATCACATTGTACAGTATACATATAGTTACATGGTTACAATTTATACAGTAAGCAGTTAATACAAACTAAATCAAATACATACAGTTACAGGCCAGCATACGGGTGTAGTACGGCTGACCGGCGGTCTCCTGACCGCCGGTCAGCTTACAGACGCCGGGATCCCGGCAGCATACCGACGCCGGGATCCCGGCGGGGAGGGGCGAGTGCAGCAAGCCCCTTGCGGGCTCGCTGCGCTCGCCACGCTGCGGGCTCGGTGGTGACCTGCGGTTGCCACGGGTTCTATTCCCACTCTATGGGTGTCGTGGACACCCACGAGTGGAAATAGTCCCTGTTGGTCGGCATACCGACCATCGGGATAGTGAGCGCTCGGCATGGTGGAGGAGGTCATGTGACTGTCGGTCACATGAATACCACCCCAGCATACAATATCATTCCCTCAATGCATCCTCCTCTTAATATATATCTCTCTCTCAGCAAATAAATACAGGAACTGGTCTGGCAACACCTCCACCATCGTCTGGGACAAAACAGCAACTAACTCCTGTGTGTCTGATCAGCAATGTGCTATCTAGTTTGGGGGAGTGCACACATCTAGTCTAAGGGAGGGAACTTTCTCATTCATGATGAGTCACTGGTCTGTTCATATGCTAACAAAGTTCAGCCTTGAAGACATCAAAAGGGCTGGCCTGAGTTTCCTGTCCACCACCTGTCCATTGTTCTAATAAGAGTGACTTTAGCTTTCATACATTTAATCATAACTACTTGTTGCAATGTCCTACAACTTAATAACAAGTATCAAATGAATCTACACATTAATCTGGTTGCTTTAATACCAAATACGACATGTCTATCTTGCTCTGCTCCAATAATACACATACATGATGTTACTCCATTTTGTAATTTTAAATCATTATGATGTCTGGCGCTTGATATTATTATAATTATGTGCTGTATGAAATATGTGTCGAATCTATCTCTGTGGTATGTCCGTGTAAATGTGTATGTTACCATATATTGCTGTGCTTGCTGTGCGTATTTGCAAGCATAGCAACTTATAATGTGTGGAGTCTGTATGTTCTCTCTATGTAATATTTTTGACTTCGACATGGGGCATTATGTGTGTCATGTAAAAATGCATTAATAATGTGCAACATATGTTTAAGGGGCACTATGTGTGTCATTATGTGTAAAAGGGCATTAATAAAGGTTGTCATAATGTGTAAGGCGCATTATGTTTATAAGGACATTAATAAGGTGTCTCATGTGTAAGGGGCATTACTGTGTGGAATTATGTGTATAAATGCATTACTAATGTGTGGCATTATGTGTATAAGGTGCTCTACTATGTGGTGTTGCGTATAGAAAGGGCACTACTGTGTCGTCTAATGTGAATAAAGAACAATAGGGTGTGGTGTAATGTGAATAAGGAGCAATTCAGTGTGATGTAATGTGAATAAGGGGCACTACTGTGAGGAGTAACGTTTATAAGGTAAAGTGATACTACTGTGGGATGTAATGTGAATTATGGACACTATCGCATGAACAAATGTGAATAAAGTTGCAGTACTGTGTGGCGTAATTGGAATTGGGGTTACTATTGTGTGGCCATGCCCTTTGCCAGCAAAAACACACCCCTTTTTGGGCTGTGCGCCAAATGTGCGAGCTGTTCCTATTTAAAATATAGGGGGTACAAACACCAAAATAAGGACTGCTATGGGTAAGGGGTGCTGGGAAAGAGGTGCAAGGTCAGAGGCGGAACCAGCGGTGGTGCTAGGGGGCACCAGCCAAAATCTTGCCTAGAGCATCATATTGGTTAGGGCCGGCTCTGCATACAGAGAGAGGAAGCCTTCTTCTGACGGATCTATTGTACCTAGCATTGGGCTCCCGAACCCAACCCACTTTGAAATGTATTGCGTAAAAATTTTCTCTCTGCAAAAATGTTAGTAAAAGTCGCTAAAGCTTGGTGCTATGCATATACAGTTTCTCATCCAAGTGCTCACATCACAAGCAGCTACTGTTAGACTGACAAGTCTCTATATCAATTTATCTCTAGGTTGTACCTCTCTATACTAATCCTGAATATTATTTGCTTGTGTACTGTGCTATATAACTCTTTTGGTCACACAGAAATAAAAGATAATAATAATAATAATAATAATAATAATAGTAATAATAATAATAATAATAATAATAATAATAATAATAAAAATAACAACAGTGTCTGTAAATGAGGAAGTGAACAAATAGTTTTCTACAGCTGTAGATTACATATGGTCTTCTGCTGACATCTTGTGGTTATTTTAGAGAATTATTTTCATATTTTATTCAGGGCTTTTTGTTAAATAAAGTTTTGTCATTTGTATTGTATTTGCTGTATGTGAAATAATTGTATTGGGTATACAAAAACAAAGTCTACAAAGTAACAGTACATATAATAAGTCTGTATAGAGTATTTTGTGTGCATAACAGTGGTCAACACAATATAAACAGTTTTTCTGAATATATACTCCAATTAAAGAGCCAGATATTTGCAAGCCAGATTATAAAGTGTTCACTTTGACAGAAAAAACTTTTCTGATTCAACAATCCAATACAGTGAACAAGTTTGTTGTGATATATCATCTTGAAAGTCAATAGTATTAATAGGATTAAAAAAAAACAACTTCCTTTCATAGAGCAGGAGCAATTGTGCATGACTTTAAAAAGGTGATATAAAAGAAAAAAAAGTACATGTTAGGATAAGGATGCTTCCATCATACTCCTTTAATACAGTTTAATATGTTTTTGCTGAATTGTGGTTAATGGTAGCTTAAATTTTAAATATGTATTATTTATGCCCAATTTCATTTACAATATTATATCTTAAGCACACAAAATGGTAAAGTAAAAAAAGCAGTGCCGAGTGCTCTTTGCGTTAAAAAGAAAACCACATTCCTCTTAATGTATAAAAATGGAGAAGGTGAGAAACTATTAGTTACAATTTCAACAATATTGGTCAAATATCCAAGCAGGCTTGTTCCCAAAACAACCTCCATAGCAGATAATAATCTGATGTAAACTAATAGGGTCACTATCACAGATGTTGGTAAATGCAATCTAAAGTAAACTTCTATTGTTCTCTGTGAGAATTCATCTGCCACTAATAGGCTCCAGTGATGCCAAATGTATGTGGCCAAAATGGACTTTAATTTGTTAGACTGTGGGTCACTCTGTGGTCTGTCTCCGTTCCCAGCACTAGAGGCAGCTTCCCTGCTCTAGTGTTTTCCCTCCTACTGTTTGTGCAGGAGGAGTTGCTTAGTGCACACTATGAGAGAGTTCTTCCTGGGAGAGACAAACTGCACTGATGTGCAGCTTCTGCTCTCCTGAGTGTGTGACCTTGTTTACCCCACAGCCACTTCCTGTGAGTGTTAAGTCGCTGTGTCACCGCTGTACTGCATCACATGTATACTGTGAGTTCCTTCTGCAGCAGAACATCTTCTATTTACTACAAGCTGTTATCCCTGTTATATGTATAAACTAATCATCCTGGTTAAGTGTCATTGTGTGGACTAACATTCCTATCCAACACGGCAACACTCTGCCAACAGGTTATGGGCCCAGGACCCCAAGTCGGAAAAGCATTCTAAAACAGAGGTACATAAGAAATAAAAGTGGAGCTGATTAAAGAAGGAGTACTTTTATTAAATATAGAGAAGACTGTATAGTACAGGGAACAGCGTGGAGTTTACAAAGCTAAAAGGCTCAGAGTATTACACAATGTGGAAATTCGCCATGGAGATGCAGCTTTATCGGGAAAAGTTGTGGAAAGTCACAATTGAGCCAGGAGCAAACCCAGTTGAAGTGGATAGAGCCATCGGGACGATTGGCTTGGCCATGGTACAACACGTCTACTCCATTATCAGCAGGAAAGTGTCAGCCAAAGACATGTGGGCAGCTCTGCAAATGGCGTATGAGGACAAAGGTCCGATGAGAAGAATAAACTTGAGGCGTAGCTGTATGGGACAAAGTTAAGTGCCTGTACGGACATGTACTATTATATTGATAAAATACTGTTAAAAGCTCAGTAGTTGGCATCTGTGGGGGCACAGGTGGATGACGAGGAAGTGGTGGCGGCGATGTTACAAAATCTGACACCAGAATTCGATTTCCTGGTAGTAGCTTTGTAGTCTAACGACACGTATTCCTGTCGAGACACATGCTGAGGGTTCTGCCTTATTCACAAAATGTACTAAGTCCAAAAAGTTAAAGTTCAAGTGCTTTATATGTTACAAGGTGGGGCGCAAGGCCTCAGAACAGAACAGAACGGAACTGAAAACCATTTCTCTTCTCTTCACAGGTAAAAACACCATCTTCATGCTTGTATATCTGAGTCTCTCATCTCTCTCTGGCTACACTTTTCACACCCCAAGGAAGTTTGTCTGCAAATGTCTGTGATCCTTCTTCAATGCAAAATAACCTCTGTTAATTAGCTGAACTTCTGATTGCATACCTCCCCCTTTGCCAGCTGATATAGTTGGAGCATTTAAGAGCAATATTATATAGGCCTGCAGTCAGGACTTGGCCTGCTTGCAATTGTGAAGAATGCAATTGTTAAGAATATGATTTAAGAATGGAGTTAGAACCGGAACTGAAAACCATTTCTCCTCTCTTCACAGGTAAAAACACCATCTTCATGCTTGTATATCTGAGTCTCTCATCTCTCTCTGGCTACACTTTTCACACCCCAAGGAAGTTTGTCTGCAAATGTCTGTGATCCTTCTTCAATGCAAAATAACCTCTGTTAATTAGCTGAACTTCTGATTGCATACCTCCCCCTTTGCCAGCTGATATAGTTGGAGCATTTAAGAGCAATATTATCAAGGCCTGCAGTCAGGACTTGGCCTGCTTGCAATTGTGAAGAATGCAATTGTTAAGAATTTGATTTAAGAATGGAGTTAGAACCGGAGTTTGAACTGGATTTGGACTACGCTAAAATCTCGAATAATACAATTTCCCCAAACACTGCAACTCGGGACCATCATGTGGCCTCTCCTCACCTCTGCCTTGAGAACACCAGGACCAATGCCTGCTACTTCTCTGTCCAAGAACATCATGACTGCCCCCAAGACTACCCCTCAAGCTGAGCAGGGAACTGAGGGGCGTGCGCATCAGGACCAGATTTTGCTGGGTCAGTTCCATTGGACATTAGTGTGCACTCCACATTCTTACACCCACCCGCACTGCTCCCCACACTCTCACACACACCCGCACTGCTCTCATGAGACCAGGACATTTATCATTTTCACAAATTAATGTTTCCTGCAAATGTGTCTTTCTCTTCTTTCTTCTTACAGGGTACTTTCCCCCCACTGTGTGCTATTCCTGTAATGTGTACCTCCATTGGTTGCACACCCTGCCAGCAGTAACCTACACAGTACGCCTCACATGGCTGCCTCGGATGGTTCCTCCATGGGCAGGGTGTGCTTCATTTGGATCTTTCCATACAGGGTATAGCATACTCCTACACTCGTGTCAGCTTTCCCGTGAATGCATTTGGCCCTTGTATGGCTCATCTCCCACTGTGTAACCTTCGTAGTGCGCCCAACATGGCTGCCTCATCTGGTAACCTTGTGGATGGGATGAAAAATACATGGACCTGATGGTTTATTGGAACCCTACTCTGAACCTAAGGACTCTGCAATCTCCCCGTTTTGTGTTCTCTTCTAGGGGTGGACTATTCCACCCTGGGTAATCCTACGCAGAGCGCCTAAGATGGCTGCCGCACCTGGTACCTTGTGAGGGTGGAATACACAACCCCTGGAGGTTATTACCCAAAATGCTTACACCAACCCTGCATTATGCTTTCTGTCTTTATTGTCTGTGTGGTTTATCTTTTGATGTAATACTTAAATCTTCTGTATTATGTGCATTGTTTGAGTTCTAGTTGGCGCCGCGGATGGCTGCCTCGGTGCTGCTCTGCCAAGCAGCCTTTGTGTTTAGTCCTACATGTATAATATGTCTAATATGTTGAGTCTATTGTACAGTTGCAATGTGCAGTATCAACTCATACGTGTAATGTGTGTAATGTATGCTATGTTCTTCCCCCTTCGTATGCTATGTATTCCCCCTTCATGTTGCTGCTTGGCGATGCATTGTACCACAAAGAATTCCTAGTGTACGTGAGTACACCTGGCCAATAAAGCTGATTCTGATTCTGATTCTGATTCTGATTGCAGACTGAGAAATTGCAGTGGTACGCAGAAGAATCATGACAAACCAAATGAGTCAGCACTGAATGTAGCAGATAGTTACAAGAAGGATTGCTGGTACATGGACTCGGGGGCCACTAAGCATTTCAGTTGTAATCAGGAATAGTTCAGTTCACTGACAGCATGTGAACACATTACAGTAAAAGGGATTGGAGACAAAGTCCTTACTGCTTAAAAATTTGGGACAATCCCAGTACGAATTAAAGGTAAAACAGTTATTACAGACATCCAAGACTTCTTGTTCGTGCCAGATTTGGGAAGCAATCTCATTGCTATAAGAGTCCTGGAGAAAAAGGGTTACAGAGTCCAGTTTGCAAAGGGCAAATGTATGGTGCAAAATGAGAAAGGGACTGTAATTGCTTCATCAACCCGGTGCAACCAACTGTATGTCCTGGACACCGAGCAGTATTCTCCAATGGCGGCCTCTGATTCAAACTAGTCGATGAAGCTGTGATACAGGTGCCTAGGTCATCCGGGATATGACAGCATCCAGAAATTACTCGATGGAAAGGCAACTGGAATCACTGTATATAAAAGAAAAGCAGACGCACACCCCATTTCCTGAGTCTACTAGTAAAGCGGAAATGCCACTAGCCCTAGTGCATACTGACGTATGTGGTCCGATGGAGATGGAATCAATGAGTGGCTACAGGTATTTTATAACATTTATTGATGATGGCACAAGGTTGACACATGTATATTTCATGAAAGTTAAAAGTGAAGTTGTCAATAAAATTGCCTGGTGGAGACTCAGACTAAAACTTTGAGATCCGATAATGGTGGAGAGTATGACAACAGAGTTTTAGCACAGTTCCCGAAAAAAATTGGCATACAGCATCAACTAAGAATTGCTTACATGCCAGAACATAACGGTGAGTGAACGGTGAGTGAGCAAAATTGTTGAGAGAGCACAGACTATGTTGAGTGACACAGGCCAGAGAAAAGCTTTTGGGCGGAAGCAGTGTCTACTGCAGTATATCTTAAAAACCGTGCACCCACAGTAGCTGTAAAAGGTAAACCGTCACTAGCCAAGAAAAAGCCAGCTGTCAATCATCTCTGTGTCTTCAGCTGTAAAGCTTTTGCACATATACCTAAGGAGAAAAGACAGAAATTAGATCCAAAATCAGTGGAATGTATTTTGCTAGGATACTGTGAAGAAAGCAAAGGATACAGGCTTTGGGACATTACAAACAAACATCTTCTAAAGTCTAGAGATGTGGTGTTCCATGAGACAGCACCAATCACTGGAACAGTGGAACAAGAATCACAGCAACAATATGTATCGCTGGATATACAGGCATCGGAAAGCATGTCTGAACCTGAAAGAGTTCATGCAGACACCCAATCAGGAGACAGAAGTTCCATGAGGAGCAATAAAGGTGTTCCATCCTAAAGATACAGTGAGGAATATGCAAATATAGCTTACTGTGAACCCCAAAATATACAGGAAGCAAAATCAAGTAGCAACTGGAAAGAATGGAAGTCAGCAATAGATACAGAACTGTCAGCTTTGGATGATAATAGTACATGGACTGTAGTTGACAGGCCAAATAACCGTAAGACAATCAAGAACAAGTGGGTCTTTTGCAGAAAGCTGAATGCAAATGGGACTATTGCTCATTATAAATCCCGCCTTGTTGCTAAAGGAGTCATACAAAAATCCAGGTTCGAATACAAAGAGATCCATTCGCCTGTCACAAGGTACAGCACCTTGAGGTTAGTCATTGTCATTGCTACACTTCATGATTTATTGTTATACCAGTTAGACTTTGATTCTGCATTCCTGAATGGAGAGATAATTGTGGAGAATTATATGGAACCACCTGAACATTATGACAAGAGTATGTTCCAAGAGGGAAATGTTTGCCTCTTAAAGAAATCTTTGTGCGGCCTAAAGCAAAGTAATCATTGTTGGTATGTAAAGCTGGATGCTGTGCTGCTAGAGATGAACTTTGTTAAGTCAGACACTGATCACTGCTTATATTACAAAACTATAGAAAAAAAGCGGTTTATCATAGTTGTGTATGTGGATGATCTATTGCTAGCAGGTCAAGAAGACCATATTACTGATGTAAAATAGCAGCTGAAACAAATATTCAAGCTAAAGGATTTAGGCCATGCAACTCATTTGTTAGGCATGATAATTGTACAAAACCTGAAAGATGGGACTGTTACAATTGATCAACAGACATATACTGAAGCAATACTTCGCAAGTATGGAATGTCTGATGCAAAACCAGTGAGCATTCCTATTGACAAAAGCATAAAGATGGTAAAATCTATGTCACCAACCAGCCAGGAAATTATAAAGGAAATTAAAATGCTGTTGGTAGTTTGATGTATGCAAGTATTGGGACTCGCCCCGACATCACACATGCAGTTAGCCGGGCAACACTGGGAGGCAACACTGGTTTGCTGTCAAAAGAATCTTAAGGTACAAGTTCATTAAAGTTGGTGTTTACAAAGTCAAAAGGTACGACTTTGGAAGTTTTCTGTGATGCTGAATGGGGATCAGATGAGGATGACTGTCATTCCTACACGGGATACTTGTTCATTTTGGCAGGCACAGCTGTCAGCTGGGCAAGCATAAAGCAACCCACTGTTGTCCTATCCACCACTGAGGCAGGGTACATGGCACTTACAGAAACTGCAAAAGAAGCTTTATGGATGAAGGAGACTTTATGTGAGCTTAGCCTTCTTTACCACAGTGAGACTATCAATATTGTGTGTTATAACAAAGGAGCAATTGATTTGTCTTCCAGCACCAAGCATTATGAACAGTCCAGACACATTGCCATTAGACATCACTTTATCCATGAGTTAGTGGAAAACAAGTCTGTCAATGTGGATTACATAGCAAGCGAGAGCAATGCTGCTGATGCTGACAAAGGGACTGTCATCACACTTGCTGAATATGTTCATGACAAAATGTGGACTGGAACACTTTTGAGAAATGTTGATTTGTTTTACTGATTGCTTACCATGCTTTATTAATGTGTTTTTTTAGTTACAGGAAAACTTTATTGAGAAATGTTTTGATAAAGTGTTATGTAAATGTATGTAACCAGAGACAGCCTTGAGTGAGGGGGGTGTTAGAAAGTGGATCACTCTGTGGTCTGTCTCCGATTCCCAGCACTAGAGGCAGCTTACCTGCTCTAGTGTTTTCCCTTCTAGTGTTTTCTCAGTGCAGGAGGAGGTACTTAGTGCACAGTCTGAGAGAGTTCTTCCTGTAAAAAAGCTTTGCTTTTTATGGAGGGTCACAGAAATACTGGGTCTACTTGAAGACATATGGGACTTGATTCATGCTTGTAAGTAAAGCAAAAAAACGGGTCTACTCAAGGGCGGATCCAGAAGAAAATGAAAGGGGGGGCACCATGATAGGGGAAAGGTAATAGTTATATTTACATGCACCTAAGGCACATGTGCTCCCAGATAAGGGGTGTGGTATCAGAGGAGGCTTGGCCTCGCAGAATACGCCATCAGGTAATGATTGGCTGTAGGAGCGCATCCTGGTTTATTGCCACCCTGATGAAAAGGCTGATTGGGCCTTGAAATGTTGGTCACCTGTTCCATTAGTTATGGAAGCCTGGAAGGCACCCCAGCACAATATAATTATTAAAGTTTTTAGTTGGTGGTGGCAGGTGCAGCATACCTTGTTTAGGGCACTGCACTGAGACTCAGACTGCAGAGACACGAACTGCCCATCTTTGATTAGCAAAAGCATCCAGCTGGATCTCCAACAAGCAGCATAAGACATCTGCAGGATAGCCCTATCACAATCATATGGGCCGCCTTCTCAAAGCTGAGGCTGAGTTTGACTGCACCTAGCATGGTGGTAAAGGAAGTGGAGGAGGAAGCGCTGGGAAACTACAGTGCAGTGAAGGCTAATGAAGCCTTCTACACCATCATAAGTAACAGTCTTACTCGATGCTGGCATTTGAACCCCACGCCTGGGCTGGACTCTAGCCGGCTGGCAGTGGGGGAGGTAGGTTGAGGTGTGAGCAGGGGAGCCTCCCCATTCGTTACCACACAGACTTGCTGTTAGAGCCGCGGCGGGTTCAAGTGCCTGCCGGCTCTTTTATCAAATCTGACTGATGGAAATAGCAATAGTGCTGCTACTGTTCTGCTTTCGAAAAAAAAAAGCTGTCAGAAACGACAGGAGTGGCACGGGCCCGAGTGCCCCCCCCCCCCGATCCGCCTATGGGTCTACTACGTTATGCTGGCACTTGGGGGTGAGCGCAAAAGAGCCCCTTGCGGGCTTGCTGTGCTCGCCACACTGCGGGCACGGTGGCATGCTATGCGTGGCACGCTATTTATTCTCCCTCCAGGGGTGTCGTGGACACCCAAGAGGGAGAATAGTTGTCGGTATGCTGAGCGCCGGGATCCCAACAGCTGGCATATCAAATGCCTCCCCATAAAAACAAGCAACTGGGCAAAACCATGTTGCACTGCAGGTGGGGCAGATATAACATGTGCAGAGAGATTTAGATTTGGGTGGGGTGTGTTCAAATGGAAGTCTAAATTGCAGTGTAAAAATCAAACCTGTCTAATGGTAAGCAGTTGGTTTCCTGGCTGTTGGGATCCCAGTGGTCAGGATAATGATGCCGACATCCCAATAGCCAAGGAAAACCTAGTGGTCGGAATACCGACTGGGGCCCTAAATACCCATTAGGGAATAAATTAGTGGCCTGAAGTGTGGCAAGCGTAGCAAGCACGCGAGGGGACACACTGCACTCGCCGTTGGCATCCCACCTGATATTCCGGCATCGGTCTATAACCACCAGGATCCTGAACGTCTGGATCCCGTACTGAATCCTGTCTAACATATGTAAGTTGCACAGGAAAATAGAAAAATGCGCTAAACACTACGAACACTGGCAATCAGAACAATTATAATAAACTGCAAGTTAACACAGAGTAAAACTGAGATTCTTAGCATCATTTCTTGCCAAAAAATATGGACCCACCTACCACGGCCAGGTGATCTCATCAGGTGTAACACTTAATCTAACACTTTTTAGTACCTAATCTTCTTTTCACAAATGTAACCCTAATTACTACTTCTTAAAGTACTCTGCACTTTTAGTACTGAGCTGCTACTTATTAATGTAACACCTTTTAACAATGAAACTGCTACTTCTCAGTAGTGTGATGTCTTGGGGCGGTTGGGTTGGGTTGTGCTGGCCTGGGGGTCCCGTGCATTGGAACTGAACATTAGGAATGTTAGGGACCCTCCGGATGAGGTTCTGTAAATTTAGTATCTGTCCCTACTTTTGCAGTTCAATTCTTTTTTTTTTTTTTAGAAAGTATCCTGTAATAAGCTAGGTACAACCATATTCTTCCCAACTGTCTATTACAACCAAAACAATGGACAAATAGACCTAACAGCATGGTGTTGTGTTTCCATCCCCACCAGATGAACTGGGGATATACAGTATCTCACATTGGTTAAGTTTGTTTATAATAATAGAGTAGTCCACATTTACAGCTGGATGTAATGGCGTCTGTGATCGCCAGAGGTGCTTAAAGAGGTAATCACTTACAAGACAAAACTATGCCTTGTAAATGATTACTCCTTTAAAAAACATCCGAGATTGACCGGCATCCCGCACCTCTGGCAAACTCGGAAGTCAATACATCCTGGCCCTCATTCCGAGTTGTTCGCTCGCAAGCTGCTTTTAGCAGCTTTGCACACGCTAAGCCGCCGCCTACTGGGAGTGAATCTTAGCATAGTAAAATTGCTAACGAAAGATTAGCAGAATTGCGAATAGACACTTCTTAGCAGTTTCTGAGCAGCTCCACACTTACTCGGCAACTACGATCAGTTCAGTCAGTTTCGTTCCTGGTTTGACGTCACAAACACACCCAGCGTTCGCCCAGACACTCCTCCGTTTCTTCAGACACTCCCGCGTTTTTCCCAGAAACGGCAGCGTTTTTTCACACACACCCATAAAACGTCCAGTTTCCGCCCAGAAACACCCACTTCCTGTCAATCACATTACGATCACCAGAACGAAGAAAAAACCTCGTAATGCCGTGAGTAAAATTCCTAACTGCATAGCAAATTTACTTGGCACAGTCGCAGTGCGAACATTGCGCATGCGCAATTAGCGGAAAATCGCTGCGATGCGAAGAAAATTACCGAGCGAACAACTCGGAATGACCACCCCTGCCCATAGCCTTTGTTTTAGCAGGCTCTTGCTTAACATGTTCTGAAGTTAGGAGATGGGCAACATATATGACTCTTCAATGACACTTGTCACGGTTTAACTGATTTCACAGATTCTTTGGATGATCTTGCTTATATACATTTCATGTTCTTCAATGGTGCAACTTCAAACAAGTATGTCATCCACAATTATCTCACAATGGTATCCCTCAAAGAGACACTCCATGAAATGCTGGAATACTTCTTTGCAAGTGCATATGCTTTAGGGCATTTGGAAGAAAGCATACCTGCACACAGGTGTCGTAAACATGGTGTGCATAAATGATTCCTTGTCCAATGTGATCTGCCAGAATCCACATTTGACATCCCGAGTGGTAAATATCTTTGCAATTGGCTTATCAGCTTTTACATGATCCACAGTTCTGAGGGGGAGACATGGTCTCATCAGAGCTTTGTTCAGATGCACAAGGTCAAAGCAGCTGCATACCGAACCATTCGCTTTTTACTGCAGCAACCATAGCCGACACCCATGGTGTGGCTTCTACCACTGGAGCAATGACACCCAATGCTGTTATACAATTTCACTCCACTATAACTTTGTTCTTTAGAGCAATAGGCACACATCTGGGAACAGATAATGTGGGAGGAACAAGCTGACTGGAAGTTTCTCAATGGCATTTCAACTGAACAGATCAGCAAAGTTTTGTAACTCTGGAACATCCTGTTGCATGATGTGCACATAAGCACTTAAATAGGGCCTAATTCAGAATGGATCATAGATGTGCGGAAAATCTACAACTCATTACACTGACATGCGGGAGGACGCCCAGCGTTTTTCTACCCTGCAAACATGCAAAAGTATTACAAGATGAAGAATCAGAGGATACATGTTGCCAGCAGGCTCAGGACAGGCTATGAGAGCTACTCGGTAACTAGCACACAGTGCTCTCTGCCTGTACTCATTCTCAGAGTAGCTCTCATAGCCTGTCCTGAGCCTGCAGACAACATGGAATGCCAAAGAGAGCTGGATGTATCCTCAGATTCTTCATAGCCTATTAGAGTGTTCACCTTTTACTTTTCCCTCCTCCTGTTTTTTTGTTTTTTGTAACAGGCCACAAGATGGCTGAAACATGTTAGTGAAGGAGGCTCTGTGACCACCAGGAGGCTGAGACGACAATCAAGAGTAATATATATATTTTTTTTATTGGTTTACAATAAAATGGAATTACGCTATGGTATACCTCTCACTATATATTTTTTATATGCACTGAGAGTGGTACTCTCTAAAGAGGAAGAGATTGGGAGGAAAGAGAAAGACACCTAGAGCCGAAAAAGACTGCAGACGAAGGCGGGACCCAGAGAAAAGAAGTACAAAAGGATAATAGACACTTTTTTTAAATTTAAGACATTTTTATTATACATACTCAAGAGCATTGAATTATTTTTGCAAATACAGGGCCTATTCTGTCCATACACCCTTTTAGAAGCTTAGTTGAGGCAGGGTCCAGATCACAGGTGGTGGTATGCAACATTTGGGTAATTTCAGCAGTGTCTTTTACATCCATTAGCTCAAAGCTGGTGCATGCAGACAGTTGGCTTACATTGGCAGACTTGGAAAATTTGGCACTCCTCTGATGGCACTGTGGGATATCCAGCACATATGGAAAATATTTTATCTGCAAAGAAGTTTGTGAACTCATTGCATTTTCACTGGGAGAGGGTTGATATTGCAGAAATTATACTACAATTTTAGCTTATTCTTCTATTACAACATGTACAGTAAATATATATTTTCTACTTAATGTCATATAAACATTTTTCACCCTTACCCCTTTGCAGGCCAATACTCTTCTCAGCTACATCAAGTGGTTGTGGTAAGTGAGTATTGTGTCCAGATACCGCTCTACAGCTCCTGTGCACCCTTCACCCCCACTCGTTTCCCACTAAAAAATTTTTGCATATGAATGCCAATCAACTGTATTTACTGTAGCAGAACTTACTGTAGCAGCAATGCTTATTTACTTAGCATACTCCAATGAGCAGATTGCTGCAATTTGGCACACTGTTGCCAGTGGAAGATATAGCTTGGAACTCTCGTTACCCCTATTTTTACTTCTATGACTTTTATTGTGCCCCTTTATCCTTAATTAGACCGACTGTGTGAGTTTTACAGTATTTGAGTTCCTTGACATACAGCTGTGACCACTTTCTAGTTCTTGTGTACTTGCACACCTGAACACTTAACTATTGACCAGGTACATTCTCTTCCTCATCTGAAGCCTAAACAGATTTACTCAGTATAAATGTAATTTCTTGAACCAGATTCCTCCTTATAGTAACATTGCAATTTACAGCTTAACTTTATTTAGTGTGTTACTGCTGCCACCCTGTGGCCTTACTGTATATTTTTTTTTGTCTCTACACTTACTTTGAATGAATCTGTGTTATCAACCTGATTCCCTTTTATGTCATTGCTTTTTACAGATTGACAAAGTAATATTTGTTATGGCAATCTATTGGTGGCCACATATAAATATACCTCTATATATTCTTTGTAACTTCATCATCTTTGCCTACAATCCCAGATTTCCCTTAATATCATAGTACTTAATGGTCTGAATATTTATATATTGTTATATACAATGCATATGTTGAGCTTCATCAAATCATTACTCGAAAATTGGATTATACCTCCATCATATTACGTTACTTTACACTTCTTCCCAGATAAAACCATAGAAGCCAGCGTCACCTGATATTGTATTTACTGTCTCCTTGGGATTGAAGCGACCTCAGCCTCAATTTAATGGTATTATTTATTATCAGGATATTCACATTGTACCTTATTTTTAGCATTGCAAAGAGATTGGATTTGTCAAATATCTTTTCATGATTGATTGCAACTATTTGTACTGTACTTTTCCGGAAAGACGCCTGGTGACTGGTTAACTGTTTTGAGAACTGTTTATGACCAGTTCTCAAATTTTCTGACGGACCTATGTGGAGGCTTACTTCAGAATAAGGGATGTATGATTCCTATGATTATTTTCATATTTTATGTTGGATATGACTATGGTGGTGGGCGCCTGAGGGAACACTTCTCTGTTATTTTTCTTCACTATGTATATAAGGTGTATATAAAACATAAATACATTCTGTGCTTAGACTTGGGTCCCATCACCATGATATCTCATTATGGAATGCAATTATTCCAAAATACGGAAATATCCCATATCCAAAATACTTCTGGTCCCAAGTATTTTGGATAAGGGATACTCAACCTGTATTAGAAGCAAAGTGATTGCATTAGCTTCTGTCATGGGAAACCGCAGTGCTGCCGATGCATGTGCGGTCTGCTGCCCTGGGGCGGGTTCTGCATTCCAGAGATTTCTAAATCCATAAAGCTATGGAGGCTGTGTTTGCGGTTGGAAATTGGGGGACAAACAAGAAATATTGGAGATAACTGCTACAGTCCCTCAGACATACATTGATACTTAATATTTGTGGGTATCCCCCTAAAACAGGTGGGGTCATGCTGCAAATATTAAATGGGCCCTGGGTCAACATGATGAATGCCGATATTAAGACTGACACCCATTGTGGAGTCTGTTTTATGCTCTTCAATCACAGTCTGGTATGGAGCTGCCAATGAGTGTGAAAAACAGAGGCTACAGAGGGTGGTGGGGACCGCAGAAAAGATTGTTGGTGCCGTTCTCCCATCCTTTCAGGACCTCTACCTGTCCAGAGTCAAGACGCGTGCAGGGAAAATTGTGGCAGACAAGCTGCACCCTGGTCATGTCCTGTTTGAAACACTCCCATCAGGCAGGTGCTATAGGTCCATTCTCGCCTAGTTGACCAGAACCAAAAAAAGCTTCTTTCCGCTAGCTGTCCACCTACTAAATTATGCCTAGCAAGTCTGGTGCAATGAACTGCTATGTAATTGTAAACAGTGTTTTATACGAATGTATGCTATGTTATGTGTTATGTTATGCTTTTTCTTTTTATGTTGTTATTTGGTGACGCATTGTAAACCGCAAACAATTCCTAGTATACATGAGTATACATGGCCAATAAAGTCGATTCTGATTATGATGTTGTACCCAGGCCATTATACCGTGTTTCCCCGATAATAAGCCCTACCCCGAAAATAAGCCCTACCCTTGCTTTTGGAAACTGGTCCAAAATAAGCCCTACCCCGAAAATAAGCCCTATCAAAATTCCCATTACCCGAGTCCGTGCACTAAATTCAATGCCCCCAGCTCCACCCCCGCTAACCCCCTTCACAGCCGCCCTGCTTGAGGGATGCTGTACAGTACTGTAACAGCCGTTGAAGACTCCAGCTCCCAGTCCCAGGGATGCATTGCGCCCTGCGCATGATGTCACCGCGCACATCACGCTGATTCTGTACACGGCGGGAGCGGAGTAGCAGCGGCGCCGGCGGAAAGCATGAAGAAGAACTGGAAACTGGAACTGGAAAGTGCTGTAGGTGAGGAGCAGGACTGGGGGCATGGTGGCTGTAAAAGGAGGACTGGGGGCTGTAAAAGCAGGACTTGGGACATGGTGGCTGTAAAAGGAGGACTGGGGGCTGTGAAATTTGCTGTCAATGTTAATTAAAATAAGCCCTACCCCGAAAATAAGCCCTATCGTGTTTTTTGTTGGAAAAAAATAAATAAGACAGTGTCTTATTTTTGGGGAAACACGGTAGATATACGGCAGAAGCAATAAACTGCAAATCACTTTACTGTTTTCATCTATAAAGTAAACAGTATATAACATAGGTGAGAATTTTCATGGCCTGGTTTTTGCTACATTCTTTCTATCTTTTTGTCACTTCTGTACTTAAGTTTTTAAGATTCTATTTCAATGCTGATTATGACTCACGGTGCTAATATTATTGAAAATGACTCTTGTGTAAATTTCTGTCTTCTGTACTATATTGTACAGTATGGGCTAAATATACTAAGGTGGGAGTTTTTTTTAGACCAAGCAGATTCTACTTAACATTTATCTAGCTGCTACTAGAAGATAATAGATAGACTCTGATTGGTTGCTATGGGCAACATCACCAGTTCTAAAAAAAAATCCCACCTTAGTAAATGTACCCCAATGTGTCCAATCTTTCCCATTCGATATGGGAAATACTGCATAAAATCGAGGAATATGGTGCATTTTCTGACCTCTCTGTAAACACAAACATATCAGTAGTACTATACTTTGTACCAGGATTTATACATGCCTCGCGGCGTAAATACACCACCTTCAAATGGGCTACGTATTCCTCAATTGCTTTGGGATTTAGATCTCCAAAACCTCATCTTTATTGTAGCAAATTAACATTTTCTAGACTATAGTCATCTTAAAGAGAAACAAACAGGACTGGCGGCATCTCCGGCTCTCTTACTGGATAGTACTAATGTGGACAAGAAGGTTTCTTTCCCAAAGTTGATATTTCTTTTCCAGTTCACTTCTTCTTACATTTGAAGATGTTAAATGTATAAATTCAGTCTTTAGTAAATTCATTAGAAATTATAAGCATCTTTGTATTGAACTAATTAACTTATGACTACAAAAAAAAAAACGAATGCAGGAAATTACTTTCCCAACATAGCAAAATAGGAATAATTTTTCTCTCCTTCCTCATCTTAGAGTTCAGTTACATGGGACAGATACACTATATGGACAAAAGTATTTGGCCACACCTGTTATTGAATTGAGGTGCTTCAATCACACCTGTTACCACAGGTGTATACAATCAAGCATCTAGCCATGCAGTCTCCATTTGCAAACATTTGTTATAGAAAATGGGTCATTCTGAAGAGCTCAGTGACTTAAAGCGTGATACTGCGATAGGATGCCACCATTGTAATTAGAGAAGAGCGGGTTCAATTCTCAGAGAACCAACACCCCACTCCAAACATCCCGTTCCGAGCCCAGATCCGTGTCCAGCGTTGAACTTCCCAACAAACTTGGAAACCAGAACAAGGCAAAATGTCATCATCCGATGTCAGATTCTCGCAGGTTTTGTGCAGTCACTGTGGTGTACCTGTGCTGTTAGGGATGCTGTCCTGGCTGTCACTGGTGTTTCATGTGCTGTTACGGGTGCTGCAGCTGTACATGGGTGTAGCTGTCCTCCTGTATGCTGTAAAATATAGGGGTGCTGCTGTTAAAATAACATTACACTGGCCCTGTATGCTGTAAAAATTCAGGGGTGCAGTTGTTCAAAATTAAAAGCGCACTGCTCCTGTATGCTTTAAAAATACACGGGTGAAGTAAAAATAAATGTACACTGGCCTTGTCTTGTATGCTGTAAAATTACAGGGGTATTGTGAAAATACAGGGGTGCTGGCACTGTCCATGGTTGCGATGTCTAGGCCTGACCTTCACAACACTGTATGGGAAGAAGAGGCTCCTACCACCATTTGCATGCCCCTTGTAAGTGCTGGGAGGAGCACTGCCAGTCCAGTTACTGATATTGAGATTGAGGATGTCATTGTAGAAGTACACCAAGATGAGGAGGATATGGGTGTAGCTGGCGCTGCGGAGGAAGTTGACAATGAGGATTCTGATAGCGATGTGGTTTGCCAGTGGAGACAGTTGTTGCCAATTGTCATGCCTGGGCAAAATACAAAAAAGCCACCTCTTCGGTGTGGAATTATTGCTCCACAAATCCGGACAACAGGTGTCAAGCCATCTGTTGCCTTTGTCAATCCATAATAAGTAGGGGTAAGAACATTAACCACCTAGGAACATCCTCCCTTATATGTCACCTGCAGCGCATTCGTCATAAGTCATTGTCAAGTTTATAAACTTTGGGTAATAGCGTAAGCAGTCTACTGACACCTAAATGATGTGGTTTGTTTGTTTGTTTGTTTGTTTGTTTGAATAGAATTTATCTGTGAGGATGTAAACACTGAAGGGGGGGGGCAATCTAAGGATGAGGATGACATCTTGCCACTGAAGAGACAGTTTGTGCAAGGAGAGATTAATTGCTTCTTTTTTGGTGGGGTCCCAAACAAACCAATCATTTCAGCCACAGTTGTGTGGCAGACCCTGTCGCTGAAATGATTAGGTTGTTAAACTGTGCATGTCCTGTTTATACAACATAAGGGTGGGTGGGAGGGCCCAAGGACAATTCCATCTTGCACGTCTGTTCTTTGCCACATCATTCCAGGAGTGTTGCCCTATATGGGGTGCTGCCTCTCTGCCCTATCAGTTCAGGAGTGCTGCCCCACTGCTGTTTAAGTCCAGGGGTGCTGTTGCCTGTCTGCTGTGCTATGTAAATCTCCAGAGGTGCTGCCTATGCTGTATAAGACATGGGGTGCTGCCATATAATTCCAGGGATGCTGCTGTGCTTGATCCTAGGTTTAAAAGAAAGCCTAGAGCAGATATGAAACAAGCTTCAATATCACAAACAGATTTGTGAAAACTAGCTGCAAAGGTGGAAATGGAAATTGCCGAAGTGTTTTTAAATATAGTGGGGAGAGACCTCATTTGTGGCTAAAGTCATTGTGACTCAGAAGAGACTGAATCATAATCCAGCACAACTGCCGGAGAGTTAAAAGTGATATTTTCTGGCGGAGCATTAGAGAGAGGTTTTTCTCAATTATTTCATGTTAGGGACTCACTCAAATAAATGGCTCCAATTAGTCAACCTTAATTTTGATTTATTATTGATGTTCCACATTTTGGGATTATTTATTTACAAGATGCGCATTTGTTGTACAGGGTTCTTTTCCTAAGTGCTGCGTAGGGTTATCGCAAGACCTTATAGTGTTAGAAGAACAGCGTTTCAGTGATCTTGCATTGCATCAGCTTTCCATTGCACTGCAGCACTAGACGGGCCAGGAGCTCCTGTAAGGCACAAACAGTTACTGAATAAGGTCCAGTATGGAGTCTCATGGTGGCTTACAGCCATGAAGATGTTTGACTTGCCAGGTTGAGGTATGCTGTGGGCACAGAGTTTAGCATTGCTTCCTCCCACAGTCCTACTTAGATTAGATGAGGGCTGAATAAGCACGAGACCATATAAGAGCCCCATTTTTTGTGATTGGTTGTTTATGACAAAGCAGTTGCTAGGTAGTTTTTCCAAGGGACCTTGGGAATTTTCCATAGGTTGTTTTCCTTGTCCATCAGTATTTGTGGGTGTAGGCTTCAGTGCATATAAAAGCTTGGGTCATGCGCTTCATACTTCCTCTTGCCATTTGGACAGCTAAGTGTGCCTGTTTTTAATTATTTATCTTAGGGCTGCTGTTTTAATGGTCACACTGTTTTATTGCTTCCCCCCCTTCATCCTCTCCCCCTGCCTCTCCTTTCAATTCTCCCCCTCTCCAGCCCTGCTGTCCTGCGATCTCCTTCCTGCATGCCGCTCACGCCTCATGCAGGCATGGGCGGCTCGCCCCCGTGACGCTGACGGTTTATGTGGCCTTGGGCCGTGTCTCGGCCTCTGGGTCCAGCGCGGCATTCAGCCACCCCACCTCCACCCCTCGCTGGCGTCTCCCCCGGTCCCCGTCCACGGCGCCTGGCGGCAGACGCTGCTCTATGTGGTGTCTATTGGCCGCGCACGGCGGGTGGCTCAGTTTACGGAGCTCCAGCCGCTGGCACCTTGGCCTCCGGCTGCCGGGCTCCGTGTGCAGGGTCGCTCCCCCCTGCGGTTGGCGCGGTGCTGGCGCCGCAGCGGGGGGACGGCCTGGTGCTCGTTTCTCTGGGGGGGAGGCTGGATCGGCTTCCAGTGGGGGGTGATTTGTTTGTCTTGGTGGCACGGGCTCCCGGGGGGGGTACCGCCTGGCTCCCCCAGCTGACACATATGGGTGGGTGGGGTTCGGTCACTGGGGGTCATATCATGGGGGTCGTCGGCTGGGGTGGTTCCGGGTCCTTCAGGTAACGGTGAGCATGCTGTTTTCTTTGTTCCTTTAGCATTGTTTAGTTCTAGTTGTGTTTCCTCTGGTTTCCCCGGGCGCCCGCGTAATTTGCCTAGCTTACTGCGCGTCGCGCAGCTACGGGAACTGGGTACGATGGGGTGACGGTGTCTACGGGCATGTCAGCTCCCCGATGTTTTGGTGGCAGGTTCATAGTGCTATGTTGGAGGTTGCGGGCGGTGCAGACAGTGTGACGGCGGCATTGCTGCCGCACTGCACTGTGGTCATGCGGTCGTTTCCCACCGGGGCTCTGACTGTGTGGAGTTTTTACATTCTCCCCATACGTACGTGGGGTACTCGCTAATCCGCACATATACTGGTAGGTCGTGGTTGCCATTTTATTTTAGCAGGGTAGGTATGGATACGATTAGAAAGGGGCAGGTGGCCTTGTTCTACATTATGGGGGTCGTGCTACGTGGTCGTGATAGGCTAGCAGCTGGGGACGCGGTTGCAGCTAGCTCGGTCGGGGGCACATGGGCCTCTTAATATCAGTGTTTCTACCTGCCATGCTGGTGCTCGGACCATGGACTGTCCTATTGGCACGGGCTCCCGCCCTGAGGGGCTGAGGGTTAGTGGCCTCGGATTATGGTCGGCGCAGGGTGGGGGTACATTATCGTGTTCGCCTCTCTGCGGGGCGGTCACACAGTTAGGTATGCACCCCGGTCGCGAGCGGAACACTTTCCACTCCTTCAGGGACCAGGGTAGATAGCACGGAAGGCCCTTCCGCTGTTACCAGTAGGTTCCCGGGTGGGTGCCCATTTCTGTCACCTTTGTCTCACCCACATGGGGTTTTGTTTTCTACTGCTTTTCCGGATGCTTCCTACAGGGAGCGGTTTTCTGTCTTTTGACTAGTCCCTGCGTTTGGGTGACATTGCGGTCGTGTTTCCTGCTGATTGGAGCTGGACGTCGCGTCCGCTTTTCACCTTCTTCCCTTGCCCCGGTATCTATTTTTCAATTTCTGGGTTTTCCGTTGTGGAGAGGTTTTTTCTGCATCGGTTGTTCTGTTCACCTGTTGGTTTAACTCTGCACGTTTTTTGCACGTATGCTTACAGGCCGCTTCCGGTGATGGCTCGGGGCCTTGTTTTCTTTCTCTGGGTGCTTCCGGGGGTGGTTTACGCTTTTCATGATTATGTCCTTCCTCTCCCTTGGCCCTCCGCCTGTTATGTCATCTGGTTCCCAGAAGTTGGCGGCGCGACATTTGTTTCCCGGCGTTGCGACCCGGGCATGGCACCTGCGGTGGCGAGGCATGGTTGCGCCTCCTTTGCTGCATTACGTGCATTGGTGCCTGGGATGGCTGTTGATGTTTCTTTTCGTGCCTGACTTGTATCTGGCGGATGGCCGAGTTGTCCAGCTACTTGGACGGGCTAGTGGTGGCTCCTCCCACGGTCCGGACGATGGCTCAGATTGCCGGGGTTCATTGGCTTTCTTGGGTAGGTTTTTATTGGGTCACCTTAGGTACTTTGAGGGCCTTGGTCTGCGGGTTTTTCCCGGGATGGCAGGTCCGGGGCAGCCAGGGCGTCTGCCCTTACGGGCACTTCTTTTTGCTCTGTACTGCTGCGGCTGGCTGCTCTATCAGGTCTTTCGTGCTATCCATGGCCCTTATGGGATGGGCGATGGGGCATCCTATGGCTGCAGCTTTTGAGTGGGCACGTCGATTTCGGTATACTTAGGTGAAGTTTGGTGGTCCCGTTTGGGTCCAGCCAGGCGGGGCGTAGTCTGGTTCGTGAGGTTGCACTGTTCGGGCTAGCTTTTGTGCTGGTTTTTTCATCGGGCGTTCCGGGTCAGTGGGTTGGTGGCCGGTGACTGGTCATCTTTGTACTCCGGTTTGCCTTTCAGTGGTGTTTTATGGCGGGGCGCTGGATGGTGTTCAGTTCGGCAGCACAGGTACTGTGTGTGGGTCGATACAGAGAAGATAAGCATGGCCCCTGCGAAAGGATGCCACGCCAGTCGTGAGGCGTTCCATATTTTCCTGTGCAGACTTGCGGGTTCTGCAAGGGATTGGGATGGCCGGGGATCATCAGTTTCCCCCTTTTAGAGCGCAGGCGCTTACGGATGGTGGCACATTGCCTTTGGCGTGGGTGTGTGTCCGGTGCGGCCTTTGGGGGATGGCCATTTTTTTTTGTGTACAATCCTGGGTCCTCTCCACTAGTTTTTTAGTTTCTGTAGCGTTACGGCTATGGTGGTTTCCGGGGGCTTGCAGTGGGCGGGTCCAGGGTACCCATTTCCTTGCGGATTTGGGTGACTACACCTGCTGCTGCGGCGGGTTCTTCGGTGACAGAGTTTAGGTGCTGGGCTGCTGGGGATATGCGTGGTATATGCCTCTGTGCGTTTGGGTAGGGTTGTTGGGCTATTGATACCCGTTTCCTTGTGGATTGGGGCTGTTGCGCATGCTGCAGTGGCAGCTTTTTCAGCGGCAGCGCTTCGGGTGCTGGGGTGATGGGAGTCTGCGCGCTCTGCAGCCTCTGTACGCTTGGATAAAGTTTTCGGGCTCTGGTACCCATTCCTTGCGGATTGGGGGCCGTTGCGAGTGCTGCGACGGCACGTTATTCAGCGGCAGCACTTCGGGTGCTGGGCGCGGGGATGGTGCATTTAATGGTGTTTTAGGGCTGGGGTACCCATTCCTTGCGGATGGGGGCATCTGCGCATGCTGCAGGTGGCAGGTTCTTCGAAGGCAGCGTTTTCAGGTGCTAGGCCACTGGGGATTTGCTTTGCTTTGTGTTTTACGACTGTGGTACCTGTTCACTGCGGATTGACGCCGATGCGCATGCTGTGGTGACAGGTTTGGCAGCGATTCCGGTGCTGGGCATCTGCGTGGTGTCCGACTGGTGTACGTTGGATGCGTTTTCGGGCTATGGTACCCATTCTTTGCGGATGGGGGCAGTTATGCATGCTGCGGTGGCTGTTTCTTCAGCAGAAGTGATTCGGGTGCGGGGCCGCTGAGTGTGTGCATAGTATTGCGGTTTGGCGGAAAGTCGCTACAAGCCAGCGGTCAAGGGTGTGCATAAGTGGTCATTGTGGGGCACCCCCTTTTGGTAAGTCGGCGAGTTTCCTCTCCCTGCGGGTGGACTACGGATGTTCCCGTGCGGTTTCGTCCATTGCTCTGCTGGAGTAAAGGGGGGTGAGACCTGCACATTGCGGGTTATGCTCTAGGAGGGGTGGGAAGTCCCCTCCTAGGTTATTCAGTTTTCTGCTAGTTGACTGATGCTGGTGGGTTGGCAGCGCCTTTTTCTAATGGGGTTAGGATGCGGCTTCAGGGCTATGGTACCCATTCCTTGCGGATTGGGGCAGCTGCGCAGACTGCAGCGGCTGCGATTGGGTGCTGGACCACTGGGAATCTGCATTGTATAAGTTTTGTGTTTGTTTGTAAGGTCTTAGTTGTGCATGTTGCGCGAACCCAAAAACTATGTTTACCGGTCAGTTTTTGAACGGATAGCGTTCAGAAATTGAGGGTGTGAAGCGAATTTTAAAATTTTTCTCCGAGGGGGCCTAATTACAATTGGCTTATCAAAGGTCCACGGGAGGTTTTTTGAGTTTTCTCCTTCACTTGGGTTTGCTTTTTGCTACTGTTTATCGTGTAATTTTATTGTCTGTTTTAGTCACAGGTGTTAGGGATCTTTTCTTTTTTAGATGCTATCGACACGCAGGAGCGTGTGCCTGTTGGGCCACTTGTAAAATTTTTTGGGTGGCTTTGCATCCTATGGCCAGAGGAACGGCTGTGGTTTTGGTCACGGGGTGGTCATCCATGGGTAAGGAGCTTGTGGCTTGCGTGGGGGTGATTTGGTAGGGTTTTCTTTTCTACCGGGTAGGTAGGTGGTGTCGCCCGTTTAGATGTCCTGCCCCTAGTCAGTACTGTGTTTGGGTCGTGTTCATAGGCTTCTGCTTCATATTGGCTATCAGGTCCCCTTTTGTTGCTCCATGCACTCACTGGCTGTTCAGCAGCGTTCTGCTGTCATTGGCCGGGGAGGATTATGCTTTGTTGTTATTGTAGGGGTGCAGCGTGTATCTCTTCTGTCTTGTCTGTTCGGGCCCGGGAGACGGTGGCTCTGCGGGTTTGTTTTGTAGCTTTCAGTGGTTTGGTAGGGCAGTTTCTTTTGCTGGTTCTCCGGGCCTGCAGTTTTTTTCAATGTTAAGCATGTTAGTTTTTTTCCTCTGGGGACTCGGTGGTTTTCTTGATGGGACTTTTGGGTTTTGCTTTAGTTTACAAGGTTGCTTTTAATGTTTTTTCTGGGGATGGCGGTCGTGGTTTGGTAAACCTCGTTGTGGCGGGAAAGTCGCTACCAGCCAACGGTCATATAGGCCTAAGTGGTCATTGTGGGGCACCCTCATTCGGAATAGACGGCGAGTGTGTCCTTACCCTGCGGTTGGACAATCGGACGCTCCCCTAGGGGGGCATCCATATTTGCCAGAGGAAAGAGTGGTGGGTCCTGCACAATGTGGGTTAGGCATGTAGGAGGTGGTTGTTGTGGTAGTCCCCTCCTCAGTTTCGGTGATATAATCAGATGACTGGAGCTGGCGTTTGGTAGCGCCTTTTTCTTTGCCATCCTCCAACATAAAATCTAGTTTAAAGTTCCGGTCAGTCATCAATAAATACCATCTGTCCTTTTAAATCTAGCTATTGGTGTCCGCGTCTTTATTTATAGGGCTAAGCTAGCTTAAAGTTAAAGTGTAAGTGATCACAATAAAATGATGGGCGCCTTAGATTAGATGAGGGCTGAATAAGCACGAGACCATATAAGAGCCCCATTTTTTGTGATTGGTTGTTTATGACAAAGCAGTTGCTAGGTAGTTTTTCCAAGGGACCTTGGGAATTTTACATAGGTTGTTTTCCTTGTCCATCAGTATTTGTGGGTGTAGGCTTCAGTGCATATAAAATCTTGGGTCATGTGCTTCATACTTTCTCTTGCCATTTGGACAGCCCCTCCCGCCCTCCCTCATGTTTTTCTCTGATGTCAATTTTCTGTTCTGGTGTTCTCTTTTGTCGGCTATTAAAAGCCAGATAGGGGGGAAAGTCGCTACCAACCAGCGGTCATATAGGCCTAAGTGGTCATTGTGGAGCACCCTCTTTCAGAATAGACGGCGAGTGTGTCCTTACCCTGCGGTTGGACAATCGGACGCTCCCCTAGGGGAGCATCCATATTTGCCAGAGGAAAGAGTGGTGGGTCCTGCACAATGTGGGTTAGGCATGTAGGAGGTGGTTGTTGTGGTAGTCCCCTCCTCAGTTTCGGTGATATAATCAGATGACTGGAGCTGGCGTTTGGTAGCGCCTTTTTCTTTGCCATCCTCCAACATAAAATCTAGTTTAAAGTTCCGGTCAGTCATCAATACATACCATCTGTCCTTTTAAATCTAGCTATTGGTGTCCGTGTCTTTATTTATAGGGCTAAGCTAGCTTAAAGTTAAAGTGTAAGTGATCACAATAAAATGATGGGCGCCTTAGATTAGATGAGGGCTGAATAAGCACGAGACCATATAAGAGCCCCATTTTTTGTGATTGGTTGTTTATGACAAAGCAGTTGCTAGGTAGTTTTTCCAAGGGACCTTGGGAATTTTCCATAGGTTGTTTTCCTTGTCCATCAGTATTTGTGGGTGTAGGCTTCAGTGCATATAAAAGCTTGGGTATGTGCTTCATACTTCCTCTTGCCATTTGGACAGCCCCTCGCGCCCTCCCTCATGTTTTTCTCTGATGTCAGTTTTCTGTTCTGGTGTTCTCTTTTGTCAGCTATTAAAAGCCAGATAGGCGGGTAAAGTCGCTACCAACCAGCGGTCATATAGGCCTAAGTGGTCATTGTGGGGCACCCTCTTTCAGAATAGACGGCGAGTGTGTCCTTACCCTGCGGTTGGACAATCAGATGCTCCCCTAGGGGAGCATCCATATTTGCCAGAGGAAAGAGTGGTGGGTCCTGCACAATGCGGGTTAGGCATGTAGGAGGTGGTTGTTGTGGTAGTCCCATCCTCAGTTTCGGTGATATAATCAGATGACTAGAGCTGGCGTTTCGTAGCGCCTTTTTCTTTGCCATCCTCCAACATAAAATCTAGTTTAAAGTTCCGGTCAGTCATCAATAAATACCGTCTGACCTTTTAAATCTAGCTATTGCTGTCTATGTCTTTATTTGTAGTGCTAAGCTAGCTTAAAATCAAAGTGTAAGTGATCACAATAAAATGATGGGCGCCTTATAGTATGAAATGAGTTTTGCTGTAGAGTGGTAAGCTCCACTAGGGCAGGGGCTCAATAAAAAATAAAAAAATCACTGCACAGTCATGCTTAGTACTTTACCGAACCCACCCGAACTCAACTTGCCCCATCCGGGGCTGCTGTGGGGGCTCAGGAGGGGCTGCTAAAACATCTAGGGGCTGCTTTATTTAAAAATAAAATAGGAATAAAATAAACAAGACACACAGGTATGCTCACATGTGTGTAACTGGGACACGCAGGTATGCTCACATGTGTGTAACTGGGACACATAGGTATGCTCACATGCGTGTAACTGGGAGCTGTTGTTATGTCTGTTCTGTACGTTTGTTTGTTTGTTTGTTTGTTTGTTTGTTGTCTCACCACCAGGGCTCATCAAACATTTCTGTATTACAGTTTTGCTCTCTGCCAGAGATGCTGCTCTCTGGACAGTCTTGCAGATCAGGTGCAAGGTGAGTGATCGCTTAAACAAGAAAGTCTGGACACCTGTCATCTGGCTTTTAAAGTCTTTTTGAGACCAATACCCTTTGCTGGTCATTACATTTCTGGTCTAATATAAGGGGTTGCTGATCCTGTTTTTCTTTTATAGCTTTTCCTGTTATACCAGTCTGCCAATACCTTGCAAAGCCGAGACGCAGTAGTTCTAGGATTCCTGGTCTATCTGTTTGCATCCCATAAGGTCCTCCTGTTCCGAAAATACCTGCATTTCCATAATCTGCATTTACTCAGCTTTCTGGTTCCTACTATATACTGTATGCATATACCTGGACAATCCATTTACCAGCATTTCCTCAGTCTGCAAGTATCCTGTCTTGAAGTCTTGTACTTTCTGTATTTACTTAGACAATCCATTTATCAGCATTTCCTCCAGTCTGCAGGTATCCTGTGTTCAAGTCTTGTCATTACTGTATTTCTCTGGACAATCCAGTTATCTGTATTATCTCAGTCTGTAAATATCTTGTGTTAAGTTTTCTGCCATACCTGGACTATATATATACTGTGTTCTAGTAATCCTTCACAATAAACACCCTGAATTACCAGCAACCTTTTGTTCTTTGGATTCCTGACTACCTTTGGGAAAGGAAGCATAACAGCTGTGATAAACAAAAATAAGACATCTGCCACAAAATATGTAAATAAAAATGGGAAAAAAAGAAACCCACAATATTTTCACAAAATAAGTCTCCAGACTTCGTGGAGGGGAAAATATCCAATCTTGATCCAATCAATCCTGTGGTATACACCAGTTTATTTGCATCCCAGCATTCAATCCGATATTATCTTAATCCCTGAACATAGAGAAGGGGGTACAATTTTGGAGGCTTTGGCCCCTAGTTTTTCAGTTTGTCCAGTAATGTGGTAATTAATAATTAAATATTTGCTTGTTTGAAGTCCTTTCTGTTCCACAGCAGTATAGGAGTGGAGGTGAAAGCCTGTGTGTTATTACTGATTGCATGTGCCTCTCTAATTTTTAATCACCTTCTTGACACTGGGAGTCATTCCGAGTTGTTCACTCGTTAGCTGCTTTTAGCAGCATTGCACACGCTAAGCCTACGCCTACTGGGAGTGTATCTTAGCTTAGCAGATTTGCTAATGAAAGCTTCGCTAATTTTCTCGTAACGATTACCCCGCAGTTTCTGAGTAGCTACAGACTTACTCAGCCATTGCGACCAGCTCAGTCCTTTTCGTTCCTGGTTTGACGTCACAAACACACCCAGCGTTTGCCCAACCACTCCCCCGTTTCTCCAGCTACTCCTGCGTTTTTCCGCACACTCCCATAAAACGGCCAGTTTTCGCCCAGAAACACCCACTTCCTGTCAATCACACTACGATCAGCAGAGCGATGAAAAAACTTTGTTACGCCGTGAGTAAATTACCAAACTTTTGTGCTAATTTACTTGGCACAGGCGCTCTGCGTACATTGCACATGCGCAGTTTGCCACTAATCGCTCCGTAGCAAAAAAAATAACGAGCGAACAACTCGGAATGACCCCCACTGTCCTCTTCCTCTTGCCTCTTCTCATAATGTGAAAAATCATCAAAGAAGGAGGTGGTATGTTTGTAGCTAGCTATGATTCGGAGTACTTGGCTAGCTTTTTCCAGAGGAACCACCTGTCTCTGAAATGATGGGTTTATTAAACTGTGCATGTCCTGTTTAAACAACATAAGGGTGGGTGGGAGGGCCCAAGACAATTCCATCTTGCACATCAGTGATCGCAAAAATGTGCCATGGCGCATATTTTACCCACTTTTGAGGACCTGTGACTCAGTTTTATAAACTGTGTGGGTTCCTGGGGACGCGCTCCGAGGCAGCCAATCTGTAGCTGCCATCCCGGCTGCAAGATATAAACAGAGGAGGTGGAGCCTTTCCACTCCTCTTTGGTGCCTCTGTGTCCGGGCATGGCGCAGCTCCCTTGCCAAAAGTAACCGTGAAGAGGTCCCTGCGCTGCGATACTGTGGGCACACCGAATGAAGGCATATTCGCCGGTGAGAAACTACTGTGAATTTGGACACGGATGATCATGTTATAGCCGCGGTGATGGCGGCCCGGTGAGTGAGTAGCCACGACGTGTGAGAGTGTCACGGGTGGTGGCTGGGCTTGTTGTGGGGGATTCCGGCAGCATCTGGGGGGACTGGGATGGTGGCTGCCGCTGGACTCTTGCTGTTTTCCACGGTGGTCGCGGCGCAGGTCGCGTGGTGCAGGGGGGACCATGAATCATGTTATAGCCGCCGCAGTGCCGGTTTCTCATAGGGGTGATGGTGTAGCCACACGTGAGAGACTGAGTGTCACGTGTTATGCAGCGGGGTCGGTGAGTGGTGGTAACACAAGCGGGTGGTGGCTGGACTTGCTGTGGGGGATTCCGGCGGCATCTGGGGGTCTGAGGAGGTGGCTGCAATGTGTATGACGTGCTCTACCTGGAGCAATGTGTATAACGTATTCTACCTGTCGCAATGTGTATAACGTGCTCTACCTGGCGCAATGTGTATAATGTGCTCTGCCTGACCCAATGTGTATAAGCGGCACTACTCTGTGGTGCAATGTGAATTGGCAGTATTATGTGGCAACGCCCCTACCTCACGAAGCTAAGCCCATACATTTTTGCAGTGTGCCTTCGGCGCCCACTGTCCATGCTTCCATGCTTTGGAATATGGGAGGGGGAGCACCAATTCACTTTCTGCCAAAGGGCGAAAAAATATCTACTGACAGCTCTGGTGCAGTGTCCTGTATGCTACACAGCCCAGCAGCACAATCGCCCCCTCATCCCCCTTGCAACTCTTTTGTAGTGTCTAAATCAAGTTGTGTGGGGGGGGGGGGGGGGAGTTGTGTTTTTTTTTTAATCATTAACAAGATTAATAAGAACCTTCATTCCAATGGGACTCAGAAAAGGACAGGTAGAACCCCAATTTTTAAAAGTGAAGGGTCCCTGGGACCCACTTGTTTTTCGGCTTAGCGTGATCACTGCACCTCCTTTTTTTTTTTCCTTTGCATTATGTGCTCTTTGGGGCCTAGTTTTCAAAACTGCCATCCTGTCTGCCACTGCAGTGCCACTCCTAGATGGGCCAGGTGTTTGTGTCGCCCATGTGTGTCGCTTAGCTTAGTCGTCCAGCGACCTCTGTGCAACCTTTTGGCCTAAAAACAATATTGTGAGGGGTGAGGTGTTCAGAATAGACTGGAAATGAGTGGAACCGAATGTTATAGAGGTTAATAATACCGTAGGATCAAAATTACCCCCAAATTCTGTTATTTTAGCCGTTTTTATGTGTTTGTTTTTTTTCAAAAATCAACCAAATCCAAGACCAAAACCCGAAAAAGGGTGATTTTGGCAAAACCAATCCAGATCCACGAGCGGGAATCCAGATCCAAAACCAAAACCCGAAAAAGTGTCCGCCGCACATCTCTACTTATAACACTTGCCTCTCCTGACTGCAATCCCTGATAGAGTGTGATAGAGCTCAGGACGCAGGGGGAGCGAGTGTGTCAGTGTAATAGAGCGAAATAAGCGGAGGGAGGGACTGTGTCAATGTGACACAGCACTGGCCACGGGGGAGTGAGTATGTAAGTGTGATAAAACTCAGGCTATGGGGGTGGAGTGAGTGTGTCAATGTGATAAAACACAGGCCGGGGATGGGGGGGTGGAGGGGGTGAGTGTGTCAGTGTGATAGAATGCAGGCTGCAGGGGGAAGGAGTGTGATACAGTGCAGGGGGCAGAGTGTGATACACAGCAAGGCGGAGGGAGTGTGTTACAGCGCAGGGGTGGTCTTGTGTTATACAGTGCAGGCATAGGGAGAGTGTTACAGCACAGTGTGAGGAAGTGTGATACAGTGCAAGTTAAAGAAACTGTAATGAAGCATAGGGGGATGAGTGATACCGTACAAGGGGAGGGAGTGTGGGGCCAAAGTGTTTTATTTTTTTCCTGTAGGGGCCAATGTGTTTTTTTCCTATTGAGGCCAATATGTTTTTTGTGCCCCTGTTGGGTCCAGTGTGTTTTATTTTGCCTGTAGGGGCCAACTGTTGGTTTGTACTTTCCTGTGGGTGCCAATATGTCATCTTTCCTGGGAAGGGGAGGCAATGTTTTTTTTCCTCTAGGGGCGAATGTGTTTTGTTTCCTGTGGAGGCCAATTTGTTGTTTTGTTTTTTTTCCAGTGGGAGGGGACAATGGGGGTAATTCCAAGTTGATCGCAGCAGGAAATTTTTTAGCAGTTGGGCAAAACCATGTGCACTGCAGGGGGGGGGGCAGATTTGGGTGGGTTATATTGTTTCTGTGCAGGGTAAATACTGGCTGCTTTATTTTTACACTGCAATTTAGATTGCAGATTGAACACACCACACCCAAATCTAACTCTCTCTGCACATGTTATATCTGCCTCCCCTGCAGTGCACATGGTTTTAACCAGTTGCTAACAAACTTGAAGCTGCGATCAACTCAGAATGACCCCCTATGTGTGTGAAAAGTGGATGTCTCAGTCCTTGCACATTCAGGTGCATGCATGTATACTACGGCAGGACACATGCATGTACACCAGGAAAGGTCATAGTAGCAGCATTGGCATAAAGTCACAGACGCAACTGCAGCAAAAGACAGAAGGAAGGCCTCAGCTGTGTCCAACTCAGCATCAGGCCAGATGAGGAGGGAGTATCCCACTCCTGTCAACAGACCCCACCCCCATTATAACAGTTTCCAGGGCTGATTTTCCATCCCAGTCCACCTGTGGGCGTGCCTATATTCTGTGTGCGGCTGTATTTGTATATGAAATGCTTTGCTACAGTGTTTTCCTAGAAAACACTAATGTATCATTTAACGAAAACACTGTAACGTACCATTTCATATGCAGATACAGCCGCGGTCACATACAGAATATAGGCATGCCACATATCATTTTAATCAGCAGAGTTTGCTTGTGTAGAGAGACAAAAAACAGTTAGAGACAGTAGTCTCAGACTGTGAAACCCGGCTATGAATAAATGAATTTTTTAGTATCAATCAGTGTTTCTTTGAAGCTGCTGAGTAAAAAAACAGCTTGCTAGGCTGCGAGACAACAGAAACTATTAGAGCTATGAAACACTCTGTATAATAAGTATGTGCAGTCTGTCATGGAGAATAATACCGCTTTCAGATTGCAAATGCCGGATCCCACCCGGTAAGAGAAATGTGTCCTTACCGGGTGGGATCTGGCATTTACCCTGCTTTTGTTGGCTTTCCGACCCGGCAATATACCGGGTCGGTTGCCATAGCAGCAGGGGAGGGGGGCGCAGCAGCAGCAGGGCGGGGTTGGAGGCGGCACTGGCAGATGAGCTAATCTCCTGCGCCGCCTCTCCCTATGCTGTGAATGGGAACCATGTCGCATCGACGCGGCTCCCATTCACACTGCGCCTGTCCCGGTATTCTACCCGGGTATAATCCTTCTTTTGTACTGGGTTGAATTACCCGGTCAGGCGACCCACTAATTCGCCGAAAGTGCTTTCACATCGCACACTGACCCGTGTCGACACGGCAATATGCCTTGTCGATACCGGGTTATTTGTGCGATGTGAAAGGGGTATAATTGACTCAGTGGGACTCAATATACATAAAAATGAATTGTTTTATCCAAAATATTTATAAACATCACATATAACATATAACAAAACACACAGTTAGTAGCAATTTAGTAACTCTTAAACAAGAGATAGAAGGTTAATAGAAACATGCAATAAAAACTAATTAGTTAGCAATTAAAGCTGTTCAATTTCTCTTCAACAAGAGATATTGATATGCAAATATTTATAAAGCATGCAATAAAATAAGAATTTACTCACCGGTAATTCTATTTCTCGTAGTCCGTAGTGGATGCTGGGAACTCCGTAAGGACCATGGGGAATAGACGGCTCCGCAGGAGACTGGGCACATCTAAAGAAAGAATTAGGACTATCTGGTGTGCACTGGCTCCTCCCCCTATGACCCTCCTCCAAGCCTCAGTTAGGACACTGTGCCCGGAAGAGCTGACACAATAAGGAAGGATTTTGAATCCCGGGTAAGACTCATACCAGCCACACCAATCACACCGTATAACTCGTGATAGGAAACCCCGGTTAACAGTATGATAACAAAAGGAGCCTCTGAACAGATGGCTCGCAATAATAACCCGATTTGTATAACAATAACTATTTACAAGTATTGCAGACAATCCGCACTTGGGATGGGCGCCCAGCATCCACTACGGACTACGAGAAATAGAATTACCGGTGAGTAAATTCTTATTTTCTCTGACGTCCTAGTGGATGCTGGGAACTCCGTAAGGACCATGGGGATTATACCAAAGCTCCCAAACGGGCGGGAGAGTGCGGACGACTCTGCAACACCGAATGAGAGAACTCCAGGTCCTCCTCAGCCAGGGTATCAAATTTGTAAAATTTTGCAAACGTGTTTGCCCCTGACCAAGTAGCAGCTCGGCAAAGTTGTAAAGCCGAGACCTCTCGGGCAGCCGCCCAAGATGAGCCCACCTTCCTTGTGGAATGGGCATTTACAGATTTAGGCTGCGGTAGTCCTACCGCAGAATGCGCTAGCTGAATAGTGCTACAAATCCAGGGCGCAATAGTCTGCTTAGAAGCAGGAGCACCCAGTTTGTTGGGTGCATACAGGATGAACAGCGAGTCAGTTTTCCTGACTCCAGCCGTCCTGGAAACATAAATTTTCAGGGCCCTGACTACGTCCAGTAACTTGGAATCCTCCAAGTTCTCAGTAGCCGCAGGCACCACAATAGGCTGGTTCAAGTGAAAAGCTGATACCACCTTCGGGAGAAATTGAGGACGAGTCCTCAATTCTGCCCTATCCATATGGAAAATCAGATAAGGGCTTTTATAGGACAAAGCCGCCAATTCTGACACACGCCTGGCTGAAGCCAGGGCCAACAGCATGACCACTTTCCACGTGAGATATTTCAAATCCACAGTCTTAAGTGGTTCAAACCAATGTGATTTCAGGAACTCCAAAACCACATTGAGATCCCAAGGTGCCACTGGGGGCAGAAAAGGAGGCTGAATATGCAGAACTCCCTTGACAAAAGTCTGAACTTCAGGCAGGGAAGCCAGTTCTTTCTGGAAGAAAATCGACAGGGCCGAAATCTGGACCTTAATGGACCCCAATTTGAGGCCCAACATCACCCCTGTTTGCAGGAAATGCAGGAATCGACCAAGTTGAAATTCCTCCGTTGGGGCCTTCCTGGCCTCACACCACGCAACATATTTTCGCCAAATGCGGTGATAATGGTTTGCGGTGACATCCTTCCTGGCTTTGATCAGGGTAGGAATTACTTCCCCCGGAATACCCTTTTCCTTCAGGATACGGTGTTCAACCGCCATGCCGTCAAACGCAGCCGCGGTAAGTCTTGGAACAGACAGGGCCCCTGCTGCAGCAGGTCCTGTCTGAGCGGCAGAGGCCAAGGGTCCTCTGAAAGCATCTCTTGAAGTTCCGGGTACCAAGCTCTTCTTGGCCAATCCGGAACCACGAGTATAGTTTTCACTCCTCGCCTTCGTATTATTCTCAGTACCTTGGGAATGAGAGGCAGAGGAGGAAACACATAAACCGACTGGTACACCCACGGTGTTACTAGAGCGTCCACAGCGATCGCCTGAGGGTCCCTTGACCTGGCGCAATATCTTTTTAGCTTTTTGTTGAGGCGGGACGCCATCATGTCCACCTGTGGTCTTTCCCACCGGTTTACCAGCATTTGGAAGACTTCTGGATGAAGTCCCCATTCTCCCGGGTGGAGGTCGTGCCTGCTGAGGAAGTCTGCTTCCCAGTTGTCCACTCCCGGAATGAACACTGCTGTCAGTGCTAACACATGATTTTACGCCCATCGGAGAATCCTTGTGGCTTCTGCCATTGCCCTCCTGCTTCTTGTGCCGCCCTGTCTGTTTACATGGGCGACCGCCGTGATGTTGTCTGATTGGATCAGTACCGACTGGTTCTGAAGCAGGGGCCTTGCTTGGCTTAGGGCATTGTAGATGGCCCTTAGCTCCAGAATATTTATGTGAAGCCAAATCTCCTGATCTGACCACAGTCCTTGGAAATTTCCTCCCTGTGTGACTGCCCCCCAGCCCCGAAGGCTGGCATCCGTGGTCACCAGGACCCAGTCCTGTATCCCGAATCTGCGGCCCTCTAGTAGATGAGCCCTCTGCAGCCACCACAGCAGCGACACCCTGGTCCTTGCCGACAGGATTATCTGCTGTTGCATCTGGAGATGGGACCCGGACCATTTGTCCAACAGGTCCCACTGGAAAGTCCTTGCGTGGAACCTTCCGAATGGAATTGCTTCGTACGAAGCCACCATTTTTCCCAGGACTCGTGTGCATTGATGTACCGACACCTGTCCTGGTTTTAGGAGGTCTCTGACTAGAGATGACAACTCCTCGGCTTTTTCCACTGGAAGAAACACTTTTTTCTGGTCTGTGTCCAGAATCATTCCCAGGAACAGAAGACGTGTCGTCGGGACCAGCTGTGACTTTGGAATATTGAGAATCCAGCCGTGCTGTTGTAGCACTTCCCGAGAAAGTGCTACCCCCACTACCAACTGTTCTTTGGACCTTGCCTTTATCAGGAGATCGTCCAAGTACGGGATAATTAAAACTCCCTTCTTGCGAAGGAGTATCATCATTTCGGCCATTACCTTGGTAAAGATCCTCGGTGCCGTGGATAACCCAAACGGCAGCGTCTGGAACTGATAGTGACAGTCCTGTACCACAAATCTGAGGTACTCCTGGTGAGGGGGGCAAATGGGGACATGTAGGTACACATCCTTGATGTCCAGGGAGACCATGTAATCCCCCTCTTCCAGGCTCGCAATAACCGCCCTGAGCGATTCCATCTTGAACTTGAACCTTTTGATATGAGTGTTCAAGGCTTTTAAATTTAAGATGGGTCTCACCGAACCGTCCGGTTTCGGTACCACAAACATTGTGGAATAGTAACCCTTTCCTTGCTGAAGGAGGGGTACCTTGACAATCACTTGCTCTGAATACAGTTTTTGGATAGCCACCAACACTGCCTCCCTGGCAGAGGGAGTTGCTGGTAAGGCAGATTTTAGAAAACGGCGGGGGGGGGGGGGGGGGGACGTCTCGAATTCCAGCCTGTACCCCTGAGATACTACTTGAAGGATCCAGGGATCCACCTGTGAGAGAGCCCACTGTGTGCTGAAATTTCTGAGACGGGCCCCCACCGTACACGGGTCCGCCTGTGAAGCCCCAGCGTCATGCTGTGGACTTACCGGACACGGGGGAGGACTTTTGCTCTTGGGAACTGGCTGTATGCTGCAGCTTTTTCCCTCTACCTTTGCCTCTCGGCAGAAAGGACGCGCCTCGAGCCCTCTTGTGTTTTTGGGGCCGAAAGGACTGTACTTGATAATACGGTGCTTTCTTTTGCTGTGGGGTAGCTTGTGGCAAAAATGTCGATTTCCCAGCCGTAGCTGTGGAAACGAGGTCTGAAAGACCATCCCCAAACAGTTCCACCCCCTTATAAGGCAAAACTTCCATGTGCCTTTTTGAATTGGCATCACCTGACCACTGCCGAGTCCATAACCCCCTTCTGGCAGCAATGGACATAGCACTTATTTTTGATGCCAGCCGGCAAATATCCCTTTGTGCATCACGCATGTATAAGACAGCGTCTTTTATATGCTCTACTGTCAGCAAAATATTGTCCCTATCTAGGGTATCAATATTATCCAACAGGGAATCTGACCACGCAGCAGCAGCACTGCACATCCATGCTGATGCAATCGCTGGTCGCAATATAATGCCCGTGTGTGTATATATAGCTTTTAGGGTAGCTTCCTGCTTTCTATCGGCAGGATCCTTTAGGGCGGCCGTATCCGGAGACGGTAGTGCCACCTGTTTTGATAAACGTGTAAGCGCTTTATCTACCCTAGGGGATGTTTCCCAACGTGACCTATCCTCTGGCGGGAAAGGGTACGCTGCCAATAACCGTTTAGAAATTATCAATTTCTTATCGGGGGAAGTCCAGGCTTCCGCACACACCTCATTTAATTCCTCAGATGCAGGAAAAACTACTGGGAGTTTTTTCTCACCGAACATAATACCCTTTTTTGTGGTACCTGGGGTACTATCAGAAATGTGTAATACATTTTTCATTGCCTCAATCATGTAACGGGTGGACCTATTGGAGGGTACATTAGTCTCATCGTCGTCGACACTGGAGTCGGTATCTGTGTCGACATCTGTGTCTGCCATCTGAGGTAGCGGGCGTTTTAAAGCCCCTGATGACATTTGAGACGCTGGAACAGTCACAAGCTGAGTAGCCGGCTGTCCTATGTCGTCAAACCTTTTATGTAAGGAGCTGACACTGTCACGTAATTCCTTCCATAAGTCCATCCACACAGGTGTCGACCCCCCAGGGGGTGACAACACATTTACAGGCATTTGCTCTGCCTCCACATCATTTTCCTCATCATACATGTCGACACAGCGGTACCGACACACAGCACACACACACAGGGAATGCTCTGACAGAGGACAGGACCCCACAAAGCCCTTTGGGGAGACAGAGGGAGAGTATGCCAGCACACACCAGAGCGCTATATACCACAGGGATATCACCTATAAAGTGTGTTTTCCCCTTATAGCTGCATATATATTATACTGCGCCTAAATTTGTACCCCCCCTCTCTTTTTTACCCTTTCTGTAGTGCAGGACTGCAGGGGAGAGCCAGGGAGCGATCCTTGCAGCGGAGCTGTGAAAATGGCGCCAGTGTGCTGAGGGAGATGGCTCCGCCCCTTTTCGGCGGGCTTTCTCCCGCAATTTTAAGATTTCTGGCAGGGGTTAATATACACCTATATAGCCCCTTGGGCTATATATGGTGTCAGTTTGCCAGCCAAGGTGCTATTTATTGCTGCTCAGGGCGCCCCCCCCCCAGCGCCCTGCACCCATCAGTGACTGCAGTGTGTGGTGTGCATGAGGAGCAATGGCGCACAGCTGCAGTGCTGTGCGCTACCTTGGAGAAGACAGAAGTCTTCAGCCGCCGATTTTCCGGACCTTCTTGCTTCTGGCTCTGTAAGGGGGACGGCGGCGCGGCTCCGGGAACGGACAACGAGGTCGGGTCCTGTGTGCGATCCCTCTGGAGCTAATGGTGTCCAGTAGCCTAAGAAGCCCAAGCTACCACCACTTAGGTAGGTTCGCTTCTTCTCCCCTTAGTCCCTCGGTGCAGTGAGCCTGTTGCCAGCAGGTCTCACTGTAAAATAAAAAACCTAAATTATACTTTCTTTCTAGGAGCTCAGGAGAGCCCCTAGTGTGCATCCAGCTCAGCCGGGCACAGAAATCTAACTGAGGCTTGGAGGAGGGTCATGGGGGGAGGAGCCAGTGCACACCAGATAGTCCTAATTCTTTCTTTAGATGTGCCCAGTCTCCTGCGGAGCCGTCTATTCCCCATGGTCCTTACAGAGTTCCCAGCATCCACTAGGACGTCAGAGAAATACAGGTGAAGAATGACGCTCTCTCAGATGGTACAAAGGTCATTACACTGGCATCCCAGTGTGTTTATGAAATGAATGTCCCGCAAAAAATTCACAGTATCATTAGTGTAGTGAGAACGTGTACTCAGATAATATTTACCCACGTGCTGGTTCCTGATTTGGATGCAGGGTCCTGTTGGCAATAGTCCACGTGGTGTGGATATTACAGTATAATTACTGCCTTGGAGCACTGGATGTGACAGCCCCGCTAGGAGACTTGTTACGTCTCTGCTCTCTGACGAGCGCTGCCCACTAGTACGCTGTGCGGCTGTCAGTGGTTATGCTGTATGATCTGGACCTCACGGCGGGGGTCAGGCAGGGCTCAGCCGACGAGCAGCAGTAAGTTCTTACAGCGGTGTGCAAAAGCGCTGCCCGCTGGTATGTTTTATAGCTGCAACCAGTTGCACTTTGTAATCGGGACCTCACGGCGGGGGTCAGGCAGAGTTCAGCCGACGAACAGCAGTGTATTCTTACAGCGGTGTGCGGGAGCTGTCAGAAACTGTGAAGACCAAAATGGAGAGCACGGATGAGAGAAGTGGGCGTCAACGCGTTTCGTCTCCTACTAACCGGAGACTTCCTCAAGACGGATCACTCCCTTCTACCAACTCCAGAATTTATACCTGTGTAATTATTTAAGTCTGTTTCATTAGTAACTTTATATCAATAGATTATCATATCTCCCAACATGACCCTCTCCAGGAGGGACACAATGCTCTGCTCCTGGACTTCCCTCTTAATTTAATATTGCCATCACCTGTGCTGAAACACCTTTCTTATCCATTAACCTGTTCAACACAGGTGCTGGCAATCATAAATTAAGAGAAAAATCCAGAAGCAGAGCATTGTGTCCCTCCTGGAGAGGGTCATGTTGGGAGGTATGTGTTACATACCCTCCAACATGACCCGCCCCACTAGGTACAAAATGCTCTGTTTCTGGACTTCCCTCGAAATTTATTATTGCCATCACCTGTGAAGAAACAGCTTTCTTATCATTTAACTTGTTCAACACAGGTGATGGAAATCATAAATTAAGAGGGAAGTCCAGGAACAGAGCATTTTGTACCTAGTGGGGCGGGTCCTGTTGGAGGGTCTGGTGTTATATTGTTAGGAAGCACCTGTATTCTGGAAGCAGCTACCAGGTGGTTGGCGCGACCCAGAGCAGAGGCGCGGAGTCTAACACACCGGGGGGTGTTCACCAGGGAACCCCGCTAGGGGATTTTGGCTTCGCTGCCACTGATGTGCAGGTCGCGGCCCCCTGCCTGGGTCACCTGGTATCTGCACAGGAGTCCACAAGGTATAAACAGAATAATTTACCTGGAGAAATGCAGCTGGTAAGGCAGGGGTTAATGCAGAGCAACTGACACAGCAAGGTTAATGGCAGAGGTTTGAGGAGAGCTGAACTGGGACACAGAGGGAAACTTAAACTTGCAGGCTGAAAGTTATGGATAGCAGAGCTGGAATTTGGCAGGATTCACAGGAGTTTGTTTGGAGTCTGAATACAGAATTGCAGGTACTGAATGGAGATGAACTTGCAGAAAGGTCTGTGTGATTAGACTGCTATTTGTAAAACTGGACAGGTGCAGAATTACTGAGACAAGGTGCAGGACTGGCTGGAATGGTGCACGGATAGCTTGAAGCAGGCAGTGGCAAACGCAGGATTTTCATGGGGGGGTTTCCGTACGTGTGTGTGTGTGCTCGTAATTGAGTAGCCAGCACACTGCACAAGGTGTGTGTGTGTGTGTGTGTGTGTATATACACACACATACATAACATCTGTACATAGACATACACACTGTACACAGCATACATGTGTACACACACAGTTTACATGCACACATCATACACACACAGTATACGTGCACACATTATACATGCAAACATACATACACATAGTATGCATGCACACACACTGTACATACAAACACAGTATACATGCATACAGCACACACCCAGTACACATGCATACAGCATATATACATACACACAGCATACATAGTTACACACACTATACATGCACACAGCATACTGTGCATACACACACAGTATACATGCACACACAGTACACATGCGTCCAGCATATATACACACACAGCAAACATACAGTTACACACACTATATATGTACTTAGCATGCATGCATACATACATAAATACACACACACTATACATTTTATATAGCAATACACATACCCATTAACATTAAACAGAACCCCCTCCTCACCTTACACTACTCTAAAACTACAGTGGGAGCCGAAGACAGCAGACACTGCCTCACGTAGCTCTGTCTCATGGCCCCTTGAACTGCCTGAGAGGAGCTGCGCGCTTCCGCTGCAGCTCCCCCTACATGCAGCCAGCAGCATCAGCAGCCAGGTTCTCACTGTCACTCGGACAGTGTAAGGAGGAGGGAGCTGCTGCATAAGCTCATGCTTGCTGACACTCCCGCATTCTGCGGGAGGCTCCCGCATTACCCCTCCGTCCCCCGCCAAGTTCTCCCAGTCCCCCGGAATCCCTCAGCCCCGTTTGAAAAAATCCGGACAGCGCATGCACGAGTCCGGCCGAGGTGTGGGCAGAGCTAAGCAGGAGCTTGCAACATTGGCACCGCTGGGGAACCCCAGAGCCTCCTTGCCCAGCAGAGTCTGTAAACAGCCAGCTACTATGGAGAGTTTACAGCGCTGCTCCCTCTCCACTGGCCGTGGCAGAAGCAGCGGATCCCTCCCCCCTTGGACCTCGCATGTGGGGAGCTGCAGACTGACATCCAGGAGGGGGTGTGATGGGGAGCTGGAAAGGAAAGCAGCTTTGGTCTGCTGGGTAGTTTGACAGTTCGGGTTGGCTGGGAGCTCATCATAGGAGAGGCTGTAGGAGGAGCAGGCCGTTCCGAAGGTCAGTGTATATGGTTCTAACTTATACCCCTTTCCCACCGCAGCTTGTAGCCGGTACTTTGCCGTTTTTACTGGCTTCCTAAACGGTTCGAGCTGCGATGTGAAAGGGTCACCTTCAATTTACCGTTTACAAAATACCGGTATTTTGAAACGGTAAAAAAGCAGGGTCCTACCCGTTTCAGACCCATTTAATTGTGCAGTGTGAAAGGGTCTGAAACGGTATTTGCAAGCCCCAGAAGGTGATAGGCTGTCTCCATGTGTGATGTCACCAGGCAGAAGCAGGAAATAAACATTTAAAATGACAACCACTGTTTTGTATGGGTGAAACGGGTTCAGTGTGAAAGGTACCAAAACGGTAATGAAATGGTAATATACTGGTTACAACATGCGATGTGAAGGGGGTTTAACTGCTCAGACCCGTTTAAAGAACCGTTTCAAAAGCAGGTTTTGCGATGTGAAAGCAGCATTAGCAGCTCCACAGGCTGGCACTGTGTGTAGGCTGCTACTGTGCTGTGGTGTATTTGCTGGCTGACATTGATCTGTGCATATATGTGTGTGTGTGTGGGAGGGGTGGGGCTGGCACTGACCCCTATGTGTGTGTTTAAGATGGCACTAACTCCAGTATGTGTGCGTGAATTGTCACGTGTGTGTGTGAAGGGTGGCACTGAACCCCATGTGTGTGTTTGTAAGCTAGCAGTTACCCCTTACCCCTATGTGTATATAGCCTGGCACCAGAGTGTGTGTAGGCTGGCACTGACCCCTTTGTGTGTAGCCTGAAACTAACCCGTGTGTGTGTGTGTGTGTATGTGTGTGTGTAGACAGGCTGGCACTGACCCCTATGTGTATGTATGTAAGTGTGTGTGTTTGTAAACTAACCCCTTTCCCCTATGTGTGTATGTGTCTGTGTAAGCTCGCACTGTCGTGTGTGTGTGTGTGTGTGTGTGTGTGTGTGTGTGTGTGTGTAGTCTGGCAATGACCCCTTTGCTGGCACCACTTAGAAACTTCCTGAAACTAATTTCCAAAAGTAGGCAAATATGCATAAGCTTCTCCTCATTTAAAAAAAAAAAAAAAAAAAATCAGATGGCAGCACCGATGGATCGGAGGCCAGAGGGGGTGTCTAGGTACTCGGAAATGCCCCCTGCGTGCGCATATGGCAGGGATCCCAAAAAAGAAGGACACACTGGATATATAATTGCAGTAGATACAGGTCCAAGATGAACTGGATGCAGGACTAGCAGGAACACCGGGACCAGTTACCAGGACACAGGAGACTGGGAACTTGCACAGCGTGCAATGGCCACGTGCTGAGCTCACAGAAACAGGCTCTAAGGATTCCAGACTAGAACCTGACTCTCTCTGATACTGAACTTTATCACTGGCACAGTAGTATGTGGATACTCCCTAGTTAAAGGGAGACAGACCAATCACGATAGTCAGGCTGAACTTGCAGGTAATGAGGTCCAGGTGATCAGTTGCTAGGAAACGAGAACAACAGAAGGGAGCAGCCGGATCCAGGTGCTAATCCAGGGGTTCTCAAACTCGGTGCTCAGGACCCCACACAGTGCATGTTTTGCAGGTAACCCAGCAGGTGCGCAGGTGTATTAATTACTCACCGACACATTTTAAAAGGTCCACAGGTGGAGCTAATTATTTCACTTTTGATTCTGTGAGGAGACCTGCAAAACATGCACCGTGTGGGGTCCTGAGGACCGAGTTTGAGAACCTGTTTGCTAATCAATGCAGAAAGCAGAACTGACAGTTTTGCAGCCGCTGCACACATAACATAGATACATTTATTCAATTAATAAACAAATTCAAACATCCTATATTACTTAAAAATGCATTCTCTCATCTGTGCTCTCCATTTGGTCTTCACCGCTACACCAACTACTTCACAGTTTCTGACAGCTCCCGCACACCGCTGTAAGGATACACTGCTGTTCGTCGGCTGAACTCTGCCTGACCCCCACCGTGAGGTCCCGATTACACAGTGCAACTGCCGGCAGCTACAAAACATACCAGCGGGCAGCGCTTTTGCACACCGCTGTAAGAACATACTGCTGCTCGTCGGCTGAGCCCTGCCTGACCCCCGCCGTGAGGTCCAGATCATACAGCATAACCACTGACAGCTGCACAGCGTACTAGCGGGCAGCGCTCGTCAGAGAGCAGAGACGTACCAAGTCTCCTAGCAGGGCTGTCACATCCAGTGCTCCAAGGCAGTAATTATACTGTAATATCCACACCAGTAGCGGATCTTGCCACGGGCAAGCAGGACTTTTGCCCTGGGCGCCGCCCTCCGGAAGGCGCAGGGCGCCATCCGGAGGGCGCCGCACTAGGGCAAGATCCGCTGCTGCTGTGCCCCCAGCTGCCCGCTGCCCCCCGCTGCCACTGGCCGCTGTGAAGGGAAACTAGACGCGTACGTGTCTAGTTTCCCTTCGTGGAGAGGTCCTTTACTGTGCGGTGCGCGATGATGTCATCGCGCACCGCACATAATTTCAGTCTGTACAGGGGGCGTAAATGACCACGCCCCCTGTTCGTAGCCACGCCCCCTATTGCCGCCCAGGGCGCACAGAACCGGCCCTGATCCACACCACGTGCACTATTGCCAACAGGACCCTGCATCCAAATCAGGAACCAACACGTGGGTAAATATATTATCTGAGTACACGTTGTTCTCACTACACTGATGATACTGTGAAGTTTTTGCGGGACATTCATTTCATAAACACACTGGGATGCCAGTGTAATGACCTTTGTACCATCTGAGAGAGCGTCATTCTTCACTTGATTTTATTGCATGCTTTATAAATATTTGCATATCAATATCTCTTGTTGAAGAGAAATTGAACAGCTTTAATTGCTAACTAATTAGTTTTTATTGCATGTTAACTTTTCTATTAACCTGCTATCTCTTGTCTAAGAGTTACTAAACTGCTACTAACTCTGTGTTATGTTATATGTGTTTTTTCTAAATATTTTGGATAAAACAATTCATTTTTATCTACACTGCTCAAAAAAATAAAGGGAACACTAAAATAACACATCATAGATCTGAATTAATGAAATATTCTTATTAAATACTTTGTTCTTTACATAGTTGAATGTGCTGACAACAAAATCACACAAAAATTATCAATGGAAATCAAATTTATTAACCCATGGAGGTCTGGATTTGGAGTCACACTCAAAATTAAAGTGGAAAAACACACTACAGGCTGATCCAACTTTGATGTAATGTTCTTAAAACAAGTAGAGATGAGCGCCTGAAATTTTTCGGGTTTTGTGTTTTGGTTTTGGGTTCGGTTCCGCGGCCGTGTTTTGGGTTCGACCGCGTTTTGGCAAAACCTCACCGAATTTTTTTTGTCGGATTCGGGTGTGTTTTGGATTCGGGTGTTTTTTTCAAAAAACCCTAAAAAACAGCTTAAATCATAGAATTTGGGGTCATTTTGATCCCATATTATTATTAACCTCAAAAACCATAATTTCCACTCATTTTCAGTCTATTCTGAATACCTCACACCTCACAATATTATTTTTAGTCCTAAAATTTGCACCGAGGTCGCTGGATGACTAAGCTAAGCGACCCTAGTGGCCGACACAAACACCTGGCCCATCTAGGAGTGGCACTGCAGTGTCACGCAGGATGGCCCTTCCAAAAAACACTCCCCAAACAGCACATGACGCAAAGAAAAAAAGAGGTGCAATGAGGTAGCTGTGTGACTAAGCTCAGCGACCCAAGTGCCCGACACAAACACCTGGCCCATCTAGGAGTGGCACTGCAGTGTCACGCAGGATGTCCCTTCCAAAAAACCCTCCCCAAACAGCACATGACGCAAAGAAAAAAAGAGGCGCAATGAGGTAGCTGTGTGAGTAAGATTAGCGACCCTAGTGGCCGACACAAACACCGGGCCCATCTAGGAGTGGCACTGCAGTGTCACGCAGGATGTCCCTTCCAAAAAACCCTCCCCAAACAGCACATGACGCAAAGAAAAATAAAAGAAAAAAGAGGTGCAAGATGGAATTGTCCTTGGGCCCTCCCACCCACCCTTATGTTGTATAAACAGGACATGCACACTTTAACCAACCCATCATTTCAGTGACAGGGTCTGCCACACGACTGTGACTGATATGACGGGTTGGTTTGGACCCCCACCAAAAAAGAAGCAATTAATCTCTCCTTGCACAAACTGGCTCTACAGAGGCAAGATGTCCACCTCATCATCATCCTCCGATATATCACCGTGTACATCCCCCTCCTCACAGATTATCAATTCGTCCCCACTGGAATCCACCATCTCAGCTCCCTGTGTACTTTGTGGAGGCAATTGCTGCTGGTCAATGTCTCCGCGGAGGAATTGATTATAATTCATTTTAATGAACATCATCTTCTCCACATTTTCTGGATGTAACCTCGTACGCCGATTGCTGACAAGGTGAGCGGCGGCACTAAACACTCTTTCGGAGTACACACTTGTGGGAGGGCAACTTAGGTAGAATAAAGCCAGTTTGTGCAAGGGCATCCAAATTGCCTCTTTTTCCTGCCAGTATAAGTACGGACTGTCTGACGTGCCTACTTGGATGCGGTCACTCATATAATCCTCCACCATTCTTTCAATGTTGAGAGAATCATATGCAGTGACAGTAGACGACATGTCCGTAATCGTTGTCAGGTCCTTCAGTCCGGACCAGATGTCAGCATCAGCAGTCGCTCCAGACTGCCCTGCATCACCGCCAGCGGGTGGGCTCGGAATTCTGAGCCTTTTCCTCGCACCCCCAGTTGCGGGAGAATGTGAAGGAGGAGATGTTGACAGGTCGCGTTCCGCTTGACTTGACAATTTTGTCACCAGCAGGTCTTTGCACCCCAACAGACTTGTGTCTGCCGGAAAGAGAGATCCAAGGTAGGTTTTAAATCTAGGATCGAGCACGGTGGCCAAAATGTAGTTCTCTGATTTCAACAGATTGACCACCCGTGAATCCTTGTTAAGCGAATTAAGGGCTGCATCCACAAGTCCCACATGCCTAGCGGAATCGCTCCCTTTTAGCTCCTTCTTCAATGCCTCCAGCTTCTTCTGCAAAAGCCTGATGAGGGGAATGACCTGACTCAGGCTGGCAGTGTCTGAACTGACTTCACGTGTGGCAAGTTCAAAGGGCATCAGAACCTTGCACAACGTTGAAATCATTCTCCACTGCACTTGAGACAGGTGCATTCCACCTCCTATATCGTGCTCAATTGTATAGGCTTGAATGGCCTTTTGCTGCTCCTCCAACCTCTGAAGCATATAGAGGGTTGAATTCCACCTCGTTACCACTTCTTGCTTCAGATGATGGCAGGGCAGGTTCAGTAGTTTTTGGTGGTGCTCTAGTCTTCTGTACGTGGTGCCTGTACGCCGAAAGTGTCCCGCAATTCTTCTGGCCACCGACAGCATCTCTTGCACGCCCCTGTCGTTTTTTAAAAAATTCTGCACCACCAAATTCAAGGTATGTGCAAAACATTGGACGTGCTGGAATTTGCCCATATTTAATGCACACACAATATTGCTGGCGTTGTCCGATGCCACAAATCCACAGGAGAGTCCAATTGGGGTAAGCCATTCTGCGATGATCTTCCTCAGTTGCCGTAAGAGGTTTTCAGCTGTGTGCGTATTCTGGAAAGCGGTGATACAAAGCGTAGCCTGCCTAGGAAAGAGTTGGCGTTTGCGAGATGCTGCTACTGGTGCCGCCGCTGCTGTTCTTGCGGCGGGAGTCCATACATCTACCCAGTGGGCTGTCACAGTCATATAGTCCTGACCCTGCCCTGCTCCACTTGTCCACATGTCCGTGGTTAAGTGGACATTGGGTACAACTGCATTTTTTAGGACACTGGTGAGTCTTTTTCTGACGTCCGTGTACATTCTCGGTATCGCCTGCCTACAGAAGTGGAACCTAGATGGTATTTGGTAACGGGGGCACACTGCCTCAATAAATTGTCTAGTTCCCTGTGAACTAACGGCGGATACCGGACGCACGTCTAACACCAACATAGTTGTCAAGGACTCAGTTATCCGCTTTGCAACAGGATGACTGCTGTGATATTTCATCTTCCTCGCAAAGGACTGTTGGACAGTCAATTGCTTACTGGAAGTAGTACAAGTGGGCTTACGACTTCCCCTCTGGGATGACCATCGACTCCCAGCAGCAACAACAGCAGCGCCAGCAGCAGTAGGCGTTACACGCAAGGATGCATCGGAGGAATCCCAGGCAGGAGAGGACTCGTCAGAATTGCCAGTGACATGGCCTGCAGGACTATTGGCATTCCTGGGGAAGGAGGAAATTGACACTGAGGGAGTTGGTGGGGTGGTTTGCGTGAGCTTGGTTACAAGAGGAAGGGATTTACTGGTCAGTGGACTGCTTCCGCTGTCGGCCCAAGTTTTTGAACTTGTCACTGACTTATTATGAATGCGCTGCAGGTGACGTATAAGGGAGGATGTTCCGAGGTGGTTAACGTCCTTACCCCTACTTATTACAGCTTGACAAAGGGAACACACGGCTTGACACCTGTTGTCCGCATTTCTGGTGAAATACTTCCACACCGAAGAGCTGATTTTTTTGGTATTTTCACCAGGCATGTCAACGACCCTATTCCTCCCACGGACAACAGGTGTCTCCCCGGGTGCCTGACTTAAACAAACCACCTCACCATCAGAATCCTCCTGGTCAATTTCCTCCCCAGCGCCAGCAACACCCATATCCTCCTCATCCTGGTGTACTTCAACACTGACATCTTCAATCTGACTATCAGGAACTGGACTGCGGGTGCTCCTTCCAGCACTTGCAGGGGGCGTGCAAATGGTGGAAGGCGCATGCTCTTCACGTCCAGTGTTGGGAAGGTCAGGCATCGCAACCGACACAATTGGACTCTCCTTGTGGATTTGGGATTTCGAAGAACGCACAGTTCTTTGCGGTGCTACTGCTTTTGCCAGCTTGAGTCTTTTCATTTTTCTAGCGAGAGGCTGAGTGCCTCCATCCTCATGTGAAGCTGAACCACTAGCCATGAACATAGGCCAGGGCCTCAGCCGTTCCTTGCCACTCCGTGTGGTAAATGGCATATTGGCAAGTTTACGCTTCTCCTCCGACAATTTTATTTTAGGTTTTGGAGTCCTTTTTTTACTGATATTTGGTGTTTTGGATTTGACATGCTCTGTACTATGACATTGGGCATCGGCCTTGGCAGACGACGTTGCTGGCATTTCATCGTCTCGGCCATGACTAGTGGCAGCAGCTTCAGCACGAGGTGGAAGTGGATCTTGATCTTTCCCTAATTTTGGAACCTCAACATTTTTGTTCTCCATATTTTAATAGGTACAACTAAAAGGCACCTCAGGTAAACAATGGAGATGGATGGATACTAGTATACAATTATGGATGGACTGCCGAGTGCCGACACAGAGGTAGCTACAGCCGTGGACTACCGTACTGTACTGTGTCTGCTGCTAATATAGACTGGTTGATAAAGAGATGTAGTAGTAGTATGTATGTATAAAGAAGAAAGAAAAAAAAACCACGGGTAGGTGGTATACAATTATGGACGGACTGCCGAGTGCCGACACAGAGGTAGCTACAGCCGTGGACTACCGTACTGTACTGTGTCTGCTGCTAATATAGACTGGTTGATAAAGAGATGTAGTAGTAGTATGTATGTATAAAGAAGAAAGAAAAAAAAACCACGGGTAGGTGGTATACAATTATGGACGGACTGCCCAGTGCCGACACAGAGGTAGCTACAGCCGTGGACTACCGTACTGTACTGTGTCTGCTGCTAATATAGACTGGTTGATAAAGAGATGTAGTAGTAGTATGTATGTATAAAGAAGAAAGAAAAAAAAAACACGGGTAGGTGGTATACAATTATGGACGGACTGCCGAGTGCCGACACAGAGGTAGCTACAGCCGTGGACTACCGTACTGTACTGTGTCTGCTGCTAATATAGACTGGTTGATAAAGAGATGTAGTAGTAGTATGTATGTATAAAGAAGAAAGAAAAAAAAACCACGGGTAGGTGGTATACAATTATGGACGGACTGCCCAGTGCCGACACAGAGGTAGCTACAGCCGTGGACTACCGTACTGTACTGTGTCTGCTGCTAATATAGACTGGTTGATAAAGAGATGTAGTATGTATGTATAAAGAAGAAAGAAAAAAAAACCACGGGTAGGTGGTATACAATTATGGACGGACTGCCCAGTGCCGACACAGAGGTAGCTACAGCCGTGGACTACCGTACTGTACTGTGTCTGCTGCTAATATAGACTGGTTGATAAAGAGATGTAGTAGTAGTAGTATGTATGTATAAAGAAGAAAGAAAAAAAAACCACGGGTAGGTGGTATACAATTATGGACGGACTGCCCAGTGCCGACACAGAGGTAGCTACAGCCGTGGACTACCGTACTGTACTGTGTCTGCTGCTAATATAGACTGGTTGATAAAGAGATGTAGTAGTAGTAGTATGTATGTATAAAGAAGAAAGAAAAAAAAACCACGGGTAGGTGGTATACAATTATGGACGGACTGCCCAGTGCCGACACAGAGGTAGCTACAGCCGTGGACTACCGTACTGTACTGTGTCTGCTGCTAATATAGACTGGTTGATAAAGAGATGTAGTAGTAGTAGTATGTATGTATAAAGAAGAAAGAAAAAAAACCACGGGTAGGTGGTATACAATTATGGACGGACTGCCGAGTGCCGACACAGAGGTAGCTACAGCCGTGGACTACCGTACTGTACTGTGTCTGCTGCTAATATAGACTGGTTGATAAAGAGATGTAGTAGTAGTAGTAGTATGTATGTATAAAGAAGAAAGAAAAAAAAACCACGGGTAGGTGGTATACAATTATGGACGGACTGCCCAGTGCCGACACAGAGGTAGCTACAGCCGTGGACTACCGTACTGTACTGTGTCTGCTGCTAATATAGACTGGTTGATAAAGAGATGTAGTAGTAGTAGTATGTATGTATAAAGAAGAAAGAAAAAAAACCACGGGTAGGTGGTATACAATTATGGACGGACTGCCGAGTGCCGACACAGAGGTAGCTACAGCCGTGAACTACCGTACTGTGTCTGCTGCGACTGGATGATAAATAATGATATAAAAAATATATATATATCACTACTGCAGCCGGACAGGTATATATTATATAATGACGGACCTGCTGGACACTGTCTGTCAGCAGAATGAGTTTTTTATAGAATAAAAAAAAAACACCACACAAGTGAAGTCACACGACGAGTGTTTAACTTTTTCAGGCAATCACAATATAGTATACTATACTACTAACTATACTGGTGGTCAGTGTGGTCAGGTGGTCACTGGTCAGTCACACTGGCAGTGGCACTCCTGCAGCAAAAGTGTGCACTGTTTAATTTTAATAATAATATGTACTCCTGGCTCCTGCTATAACCTATAACTGGCACTGCAGTGCTCCCCAGTCTCCCCCACAATTATAAGATGTGTGAGCTGAACACAGTCAGATACGAGTGTTTAACTTTTTCAGGCAATCACAATATAGTATACTATACTACTAACTATACTGGTGGTCAGTGTGGTCAGGTGGTCACTGGTCAGTCACACTGGCAGTGGCACTCCTGCAGCAAAAGTGTGCACTGTTTAATTTTAATAATAATATGTACTCCTGGCTCCTGCTATAACCTATAACTGGCACTGCAGTGCTCCCCAGTCTCCCCCACAATTATAAGATGTGTGAGCTGAACACAGTCAGATACGAGTGTTTAACTTTTTCAGGCAATCACAATATAGTATACTATACTACTAACTATACTGGTGGTCAGTGTGGTCAGGTCACTGGTCAGTCACACTGGCAGTGGCACTCCAGCAGCAAAAGTGTGCACTGTTTAATTTTAATAATAATATGTACTCCTGGCTCCTGCTATAACCTATAACTGGCACTGCAGTGCTCCCCAGTCTCCCCCACAATTATAAGATGTGTGAGCTGAGCACAGTCAGATATATACATAGATGATGCAGCACACTGGGCTGAGCAGTGCACACAGATATGGTATGTGACTGAGTCACTGTGTATCGTTTTTTTCAGGCAGAGAACGGATATATTAAATAAAACTGCACTGTCTGGTGGTCACTGTGGTCAGTCACTAGTAAACTCTGCACTCTCTACAGTTCTACAGTACTCCTAAGCTCCAGTAAATCAGGTCAATCTCTATCTCTCTCTCTTCTAATCTAAATGGAGAGGACGCCAGCCACGTCCTCTCCCTATCAATCTCAATGCACGTGTGAAAATGGCGGCGACGCGCGGCTCCTTATATAGAATCCGAGTCTCGCGAGAATCCGACAGCGTCATGATGACGTTCGGGCGCGCTCGGGTTAACCGAGCAAGGCGGGAAGATCCGAGTCGCTCGGACCCGTGAAAAAAAACATGAAGTTCGTGCGGGTTCGGATTCAGAGAAACCGAACCCGCTCATCTCTAAAAACAAGTCAACATGAGGCTCAGTAGTGTGTGTGTGGCCTCCATGTGCCTGTATAACCTCCTTACAATTGAAACAAAGAATATAAACCTTCCTAGTGCATATAGCGCAAGAGCATATAACAAAGCAAAACAACAGGAAAGAATAAAATATGTACGTCCCTGTTTTAAAACCGTAGAATCAGATTTTTCATTCTCAGATTCTCCGAATAGACGATGTTCAATGTAGATGTCACAACGAGGGATATGAAAATAAAGAGCATAAAGACCAATGTGTAGTATTCCACACAGAAATTTGTTTCAATCCCAAATTTTCTTAAGATCAATACAGATGAATGGCTATTTAAATAAGGAGCTGTCAAAGTCAGAAAAATATCTCTATGCACACTACCATATTTGCACCTCACACAGGTCCGTGCTGCGCATGCGTACGCTCTCCCGTACGTGCGCATACTCACAGTCGCGGGCACCCGCAGGCGCACGGTATGCGTATTTACGGTAGAGTTTATGTGATCATAGCGTGCGACTCAATCGTTACATATTTTCACTATATAATGTATTTTGTAGATCATGGTCCCTTTGATAGATTCTGAAAGTTTGGTTAATATAGAATGTTCGTGAACAGAGAAATCCCTCTTTGTTTGATACGAAGGGTCAGACAGGAGTAATACAGTGGTGTTTAGTACCCATCGGAAGAGTATTTAATTAGCAATATTCCGGTGTTGGTTTGAAGCGGATTAATCGCTCTTGCGAATAGTTATGGACATAAGAAGTTTATGAACATTTACTGTATTTGCACTTACTTATCCATGCGGCGGGAAACCCAGTTTCCCTCCCACCTGAGCTGTTGGAAATAGTCACGGCCCACCTGTATGAATCAACCTATGACCTTTTGTTATAATGCGAAGAGGAATTCCTGTGTCCAATGAACAATGAGATTGTAGGGACCATTGAATTGTATTGTGTGTGGGGCATAAATAGACAAGCCGATCACATCCAGCTCTCACTCTTCAACGGTTATCATTGCTGAAAATCGGGAGCTGGATGTCCAGAGGCGCATGCGATCGTTTCCTTTGTGCGTAAGTTTTTCTCCGCAACTATATTGATCTTCTTGTTATTGTGGGCCAATTTCTCTCTCTCTCTTCTCCTCTTTCTCTCTTATTTTCCCTTAAATAGTAATTGTATTATATTTCCCAGCGGTAGTTAAATGGAACAAGATTTTCTCCATTAGACAGAAAGAGTCAGAAACTGCTGCAGAATATTTTCACTGGGCATTATTAGAAATGGCAAAATACACAGGCATAGAGGACATTAAAACAAACATAAACCATCGAGAAGTAGCAGTATCGGTACTGATGGATGGTTTAAAAGAATCATTAAAGACTAGGGTACAGACCACACAACCATGTTGGCGAGGTCTGTCTGTGGCTACTTTGAGAGAGGCTGCTATTGATCACGATAGGAACATCACCAGACACAGGGAACAACAAGGTGATAAGTTAATGGCAGTAAGTATACAGGCCTTGACCACAAAACAGCCTGTGTTAATATCACCAAACCCTGTGGGTAAGTCAAATGTGGTAACATGTTATTCTTGTCACAAACAGGGACACTTTGCACGAGACTGTAGATCGAGAAATATACAAAAATCTTATCAACCCCCTAGACAACGACACGATACGCGACATTGGGATCAGGGTCCGCAGAAACGGAGTTATGAGCCACATGCAGGGGAAACAAAAAGATATCCCCCGAACAGAGACTGGCAAGCCTCTGGTAGCTCCCAATTAACTCCATCACAAGTAGTTGCTGCCAGCGGGATTCAGGGAGGTCACCATACCCAATAGGGGTGTGGCCATACCTGTAATCTGCAGCCAGTAAAATTGATTGCAAGCCTTGGAAGTGAACCAGAAATTGCAATCAATGTAGCTGGTAAATCATTAAACTTTCTTGTAGACACAGGGGCAGCCAAATCAGTGATAAATTCGACAGTGGGCATGAGAACCACTGGTAAGACAATTCCAGCCATAGGGGTAACGGGAGTAGTCCAGCACTACCCTGTTAGCAAACCAGCCGAGATTACAGTAGGGCCTTTACATACCAAGCATTCCTTTTTGCTGGCTGCATCGGCACCGACTAATCTCCTGGGAAGAGACTTACTGTGTAAAATGGGGTGCGTCATTTATTGTACTCCTGAAGGTGTATTCTTGGACATACCTGAGAATCACGCTCAGGAAGTGCGAGACATGTTAGACTCCCCATCAAAATTAATGTCACATACCATTATGACAAATAGGACTCCCTCCCAAGTAGAAGAAATGACATCTCAGATACCAGAGTCACTTTGGACTAAAGATGGACAGGACACTGGATTAATGGCAAACGTAGCTCCGGTAGTTGTACAAGTAAAAGATGGTAGGATAGCTCCAAAAATCCCACAGTACCCTCTGAAGCCAGAGGTGGAGTTAGGAGTTTACCCAGTAATAGAGCGCTTGCTACAACAGGGCATTCTGGTAAGAACGTCCAGCACTGCCAATAGTCCCATCTTCCCTGTTAAAAAGAGTGGGGGGAGGGGTTACCGGCTAGTGCAGGATCTAAGGGGGATTAACAAAATAGTTGAGAGTCAGTTCCCCGTAGTGCCAAATCCAGCTGTCATCCTAATGCAAATCCCTCCCACTGCGAAATTTTTCACTGTTATTGACCTCTGCTCCGCTTTCTTTTCGGTACCTCTGCACCCTGACAGTCAATATTTGTTTGCATTTACATACAGAGGAGTCCAATACACATGGACTCGATTACCACAAGGATTCATAGATAGCCCAAGTATATTTTCCCAGGCTTTGCATGATTGTTTACAGTCTTTCCAACCAGAGAGTGGATCAGTATTAATACAGTACGTGGATGATCTACTACTGTGTTCTGATTCATTGGAAGCATCCCTGAAGGATACGAAACAGCTCCTGTTTCATCTTTCAGACACAGGACACAAGGTTTCCAAAGACAAGTTGCAATTATGCCAAACTAAGGTAAAATATTTGGGACACTGTCTAACACAAGGACTGAGACATCTGACCGCTGATAGAATTCAAGCAATTAGAGACATGACTCTGCCACAAACCCAGCAACAGATTAGAACATTTTTAGGAATGTGTGGGTATTGCCGTAACTGGATCCCAGGGTTTTCCATTCTAGCGTTACCCTTGCAGGAGATGGTCTCCTCAAACAAACCTGATCGGATTTCGCATACAGACGAGTCCGAGACAGCATTTGAGAGACTTAAACAGTGCCTAACGCAGGCACCAGCATTGGGTATGCCAGACTATGGGAAACCCTTTGAACTATATGGAACAGAAAGTGCTGGTTGCGCGGCAGGCGTACTAACCCAAAAGCACGGTGATGCCAGCAGGCCAGTAGCATATTACAGCGCTCAGCTAGATACGGTAGCGCGATCCCTCCCCACATGCTTGCGAAGCGTTGCTGCGATAGCATTGCTAGTAACGAAAAGCGAAGACGTCGTGCTAGGTCACAACCTCACAATTCATACACCACATGCAGTGTCAGCCTTGTTAAATTCTGCCCAAACCAGACACGTCTCATCAGCGCGGTTTACAAGATGGGAATTGGCACTAATGGCCCCCGTAAACATCACCAAAAGGAGATGCAGTGCATTAAATCCTGCAACATATCTCCCAGGTGTGCCTGGACAGGCACAAAGGGTGGAGGATGAGAGTGGTGGGGAAGGAGGATTTAATACAAAGGAACACACACATGATTGTATGGAATATTTGACCCAAAATTTTACCGCAAGGCCTGACATCAGTGACAACCCACTGGAAGATGTAGAACTAACGTTCTACACGGACGGTAGTTGTCATAGACAGTCAGACTCGGGAGACTTGTGTACTGGATACGCAGTCGTAGATGACCAAGGCACCATAGAAGCGGAACCGCTAGGCCCACCTCACTCAGCCCAGGTTGCTGAACTGGTCGCCCTAACCAGAGCATGTGAATTGGCTAAGGGCAAATCAGCCAATATCTACACCGATTCTAGATACGCATTCGGGGTAGTCCATGATTTCGGAGCCCTATGGCGCCTCAGAAATTTCATGACGGCAGCTGGTACACCGGTAGCGCATGCAGCTCACATAAAAAGGCTTCTAACAGCGATACAGGAACCCGACAGAGTGGCTGTTATCAAATGTAAAGCACACACATATAGCCAAGACCCAGTATCACTTGGTAACAGCCGAGCAGACGAAGCTGCTAAGTTTGCAGCTGCTACCCCCAGACAGACAGACACCACACAACTGATGGTATTTAATACCATCAACACATAGAAGTTGTGTGAGATGCAAAATTTGTGTTCCACACAGGAAAAGGCAGTCTGGAAGGCAAAAGGATATGGCCAGGAGTCCTCAGGACTCTGGACGGATGGACACGGTAAACCAGTGGCCCCCAGAGCATACCTTCCATGTTTAGCTGAGGCAGCTCACGGGCTGACTCATCTGGGCAAGGAAGGGATGTGCAAGTTGGTAAGAGCATATTGGTGTGCCCCAGGATTTTCATCTCATGCGAGTAAAAGAGCAATGTCATGCCTTACCTGTCTGAGAAAGAACATCGGAAAGGCAATACCTACAGAACCATCTCATATCCCACCTGCCGGCGGCCCTTTCCAGGTAATACAGATTGACTTTATTCAATTACCCCCTTGTCGAAATTTGAAATATGTACTTGTTTGTATAGATCTTTTCTCAAATTGGGTCGAAGCATTTCCAGCGGCCACAAATACCGCTATGTTTACTGCTAAGAAAATTGTGCAGGAATTTGTATGTAGATATGGTATCCCTAGAATTATCGAAAGTGATAGGGGTACCCATTTTACAGGTGATGTCTTTCAAGGAATGTGTAAATTGATGGGAATTGATAGCAAGCTGCACACTCCATACCGTCCACAGGCGAGTGCGAAAGTGGAAAGAGTGAACAGCACTATTAAAAATAAACTGAGTAAAGTGATGGCAGAGACAGGATTGACATGGCCAGAAGCTTTACCCATTGTACTATACAGCATCAGAACCACTCCCAAGTCCCCTCTTAATCTGTCTCCCTTTGAAATCTTGTTTGGTCGACAACCGCATGTTATGATTAACCCTCAGGATGATTTGAAGTGTAACAATGAAGTGACTGTAAAATACTTGATTAACATGAGTAAACAGTTAAGGAATCAAAAGGATAATCTGAAGTTAGTGATTCCTGATTTACCAGATAGTAATTGTCATGACATTGAACCTGGGGATTATGTAATGATACGGAATTTTCTACGCTCAGGTTGCCTTATTGACAGGTGGGAAGGACTATACCAGGTCTTATTGACTAGCACTACAGCATTGAAGGTTGCTGAGAGAGAGACTTGGGTTCATTCGTCCCACTGCAAGAAGGTTGCTGATCCAGAGAGGCCCCGTGATAAGGAACAGACGGTAGAGGTTGTATCACTGGAGTGTCTGTTCCAGGAGGAGTGAGGCGGCACCTGAGCATTGAAAATCACAAGACCAAAAGCAGTTGTCGATCCCCTGTTCCCTTTTATTGTTTTTCTCCAACTTCCCATCCCCTCTCCCTCAAATTATTTTTTCCCCCTTCTCATTCTTCTCCATTTCCTCCTACAAGATGGACTTGCCCCAAGAGACTGTGATCCGGATTTTCCTGTTGACCATGATGTTGACCAGAGCAGTCTGTTCCGGCGAGAGTACCATGGAGGTCGAGAGAGGTTCTGGAATGGGTTCTGATGATAGAGATGGAGGCGTAGTTTTCCAAGAACAACATAATCAACAAGCAAAGGCGAGTATCAGAAAACGATCCGATAGCATTGACCATAGAAGGAATTGTGAAGGATTGTTAGCTGAAGAAAACTGTATCTGTCGGCTCTGTAACAATGTCATTGAGGATGGGTGCATAAAGAAATGCCAATCCAGTTTTAATATCCATATGGACCGGCATCCATTGAGTGACTATCACTCCTTAGTGGGTAGTGTGTTAAATAAAACAGATTGTTGGGTATGCTCTCAAGTACCTCAAGGTCATAGCTAGCAAATCAGGGCTAGTACCATTTCCTTTAACGTTAGGGGAGGTACTTGAGTTAAGTGGTGGGAGACCGGTGGACAGGAGGTTTAATATCTCCAGCCCTCCTAGTTTGAAGCTCCACCAATACCATGTGGATAGGTCCCTATTATGTTTTAACATCTCCAATCCCCGAAAGCCGGGAAATTGGGAAGTGTCATGGAGTAATCAAACCATGACCTTTTCGCATAGAGCAGATAGAATGCCTACAGATACAGAGCTTATACGCCACATAGCCAGTAGAGGAAAATCTTTCCGGTATAGGTATACCTTAGGAAATAGGATTACGAGAGTTGGAGAGGTATCACCAGGATACTGTGCACATATCGTACAACCTGATACGTGTACTAAGCAGATGGAAGAATTAGGGTTAGGAGATTTCACATGGAAGGTGTGTAATATGGTTATGTCCTACTCCGTCCCATATGTTCTCCCCGATGATGCATATTTCATATGCGGGAGAAAGGCGTATAAGTGGCTTGCCCCAAACTCTGAAGGATTGTGTTATATTGGAAAAGTACTGCCTGAAGTAATGACTGTATCACATGACAAAATGAAAGACATACACCGTGTTGCCCAAACTCCTTATACTCACACCCATTACGAGCACGTAGTTAAACGGCACCTGATAGAAAGAACAGAGCATCCGGCCTCTGACATGATCCATGAATCCACCGGGATTCAGTTTCTAATCGCGTTAGACATCACTCGCACCGCCAGAGGAGTGTTGAATTATAAATACATATCTGCGCTCGCCAATTTGTTAGATAATATCACTGAAATGTATGATGACACGTTTAGGTATACTGGAAGAGAACTTCAGGCTTATAAAACAGAACTGGTACAGCATAGAATGGTTCTTAATTACCTCACAGCAGTGACAGGCGGATATTGTGTCACACTGGCAACACAATACGGCGTGAAATGTTGCACATATATTACGAATAGCACCGAGGACCCGGTCGAGGTCATAGACCAAAAGATGGACGATATTCTCCAACTGAAGTGGGAATTTCGCAGGAGACACAATCTCACTCTTGCTGCTGTAGGTAATGAGCTGACTGGTTGGGTGTCATGGTTGAACCCGCGAAATTGGTTCTCTGGTTTAGGAGACTGGGCTCAAGGAGTCATAATGGATGTTGGGAAGTTTCTCCTATGTATCTTAGGTGTTGTCATATCAATTGGTTTGATATTTAGATGCGGTCAGGCTTTAATGAAGTGCAATCGTCGTACTAGGGTAATGAGTTTAAGGAGTGAGGAAACTGTAATTCCAATGGACTTGATTTATGACCCAACGGTAGAAACAATGATGTGATGAAAATGCGATTTCTACGGTCCGTTTCTTTCACCTGTTTTTCCGTTTTCTCCAAGGTAAAAAGACCCACTTGGATGAGGAGTTTGATGAGCCGATATACAGACAACAGATGGATTAAAGAAGAAGTTTTGACAACCTGATACACAGATTTTTGATGAACTATGCCATGGATCCCCAGTTTCCCTAGAAATTTTAAAATTACGCTAGCCCAACACTTTTGTAAATCTATGGACATTGACAGCTTTTGCTCGCACCTTATGGGCAAAAGCACAAAGAAGACTGCATTCAACAGACACCAAACAAGACCTCAATCGACGAATGTACATTTACCTGACATAGAATACCACCGCATTTACCGTAATTATGTCTTTTCTTCATTTCTACAACCCTCAGGTAATGACACACATAGTCGATAGGGAATACAGGCACAGATATCAGCAATCACATATCTCCCCCATTCATGTATCATCAACTAAAATGTGCTCCCCCATTTTGTTACAACCAAAGCCGAAAAGAGCTCGGTAAAGTTTGACAGCCCATCCACAGACCCGTACCACGGGATAAGAAGGAATTCAAATGTATACTTCGCAATACCTCGAAGCTTGATTTAAAACACGTACGGCATGATGATACATGACCCCCAAGCACGGATTCATACACACATGCTTCTGCTATCTCACTAGGTCATACCCTTTTCCTACCTTCTCCTCTCCTCCCCTACCCAACCATGTAAATGTATTAACCCCTGACATATATTTTTCTCTTTTTGAAATGTTTTAGAAGGTGGCAGTTATTGTTGACTGCCAAAGGGTGGACTGTCAAAGTCAGAAAAATATCTCTATGCACACTACCATATTTGCACCTCGCACAGGTCCGTGCTGCGCATGCGTACGCTCTCCCGTACGTGCGCATACTCACAGTCGCGGGCACCCGCAGGCGCACGGTATGCGTATTTACGGTAGAGTTTATGTGATCGTAGCGTGCGACTCAATCGTTACATATTTTCACTATATAATGTATTTTGTAGATCATGGTCCCTTTGATAGATTCTGAAAGTTTGGTTAATATAGAATGTTCGTGAACAGAGAAATCCCTCTTTGTTTGATACGAAGGGTCAGACAGGAGTAATACAGTGGTGTTTAGTACCCATCGGAAGAGTATTTAATTAGCAATATTCCGGTGTTGGTTTGAAGCGGATTAATCGCTCTTGCGAATAGTTATGGACATAAGAAGTTTATGAACATTTACTGTATTTGCACTTACTTATCCATGCGGCGGGAAACCCAGTTTCCCTCCCACCTGAGCTGTTGGAAATAGTCACGGCCCACCTGTATGAATCAACTTATGACCTTTTGTTATAATGCGAAGAGGAATTCCTGTGTCCAATGAACAATGAGATTGTAGGGACCATTGAATTGTATTGTGTGTGGGGCATAAATAGACAAGCCGATCACATCCAGCTCTCACTCTTCAACGGTTATCATTGCTGAAAATCGGGAGCTGGATGTCCAGAGGCGCATGCGATCGTTTCCTTTGTGCGTAAGTTTTTCTCCGCAACTATATTGATCTTCTTGTTATTGTGGGCCAATTTCTCTCTCTCTCTCTCTTCTCCTCTTTCTCTCTTATTTTCCCTTAAATAGTAATTGTATTATATTTCCTGTGTAGTTATCTGGTTAGGTAGTCTATGTTATATTGTAGTGTATGATTTGTATTTGTATTAATTCTTTTGCAAGTATATCATTCAGAATATATATATATTAGGCATTGGACCCTAAGCCCAGGTATCTGTGTATTTCTTATAGTGTTAAGTATTCTCAGAGCGTCAGTGACGCTCAAACAGCTTTTGAGTTAATAAGGTTACACTGTGTTGCATCTACACCCTATCTCTACACTAAGGTTTTACAGCATACTGCATTGTTTATGGTTTAGATTTAAAGGTTTAACATTGTGAGCGTCAGCGCCGCTGGTGATCTCCTCGTGGTCCCGAGCGTCCGCTACGCTATAGCGAATCATTACGTTAGTCTGCAGCCAATAGAGTGCCTGCCTGTGATCTCTTGGCCATGAGCGAACGTGACGCTTGAGCGTCTCGACTACGGCTGAGCGATTGTTACGCAACGAGCGTACCCTTACGGTACTTCATACGTAAATAGCGTACAGTGTTCTTAGACCTCATAAAGGGTTTTATATAAGATAAATATTCAGCTTTATCAGAGCGTACCCCAAAACTCACAAAGGAGAGTGGCGTACAGGACACATCAAGGTATCTTTTAAAATCTGTGAATTTTCATATATAGCGTACCCAGACTCACACTTGATGATGCGGAATGAATCCTATAAAGGTATCTTTTGGTTAGTCTAGATTGAAACAAATTTCTGTGTGGAATACTACACATTGGTCTTTATGCTCTTTATTTTCATATCCCTCGTTGTGACATCTACATTGAACATCGTCTATTCGGAGAATCTAAGAATGAAAAATCTGATTCTACGGTTTTAAAACAGGGACGTACATATTTTATTCTTTCCTGTTGTTTTGCTTTGTTATATGCTCTTGCGCTATATGCACTAGGAAGGTTTATATTCTTTGTTTCAATTGTGTATGTGAAATGTGGTGACATTTATTTTAAATCTTCAAGTGCAACAGCAGCATTGCGCCATTTAGGTACACTATCCTTCTTCCATGTTTGATAAACCTCCTTACAATGCCTGGGCATGTTCCTGATGAGGTGGCGGATGGTCTCCTGAGGGATCTCCTCCCAGACCTGGACTAAAGCATCCGCCATTTCCTGGACAGTCTGTGGTGCAACGTGGCATTAGTGGATGGAGCGAGACATGATGTCCCAGATGTGCTCAATTGGATTCAAGTCTGGGGAACAGGCGGGCCAGTCCATAGCATCAATGCCTTCGTCTTGCAGGAACTGCTGACACATTCCAGCCACATGAGGTCTAGCATTGTCTTGCATTAGGAGGAACCCAGGGCCAACCGCACCAGCATATGGTATCACAAAGGGTCTGCGGATCTCATCTCAGTACCTAATGGCAGTCAGGCTACCTCTGGCGAGCACAAGGAGGGCTGTGCGGCCCCCCAAAGAAATGCCACCACACACCATTACTGACCCACTGCCAAACCGGTCATGCTGGAGGATGTTGCAGGCAGCAGAACGTTCTCCTTGGCATCTCCAGACTCTGTCACGTCTGTCACATGTGCTCAGTGAGAACCTGCATTGTGGTTTTGTTGCGTTAGCATATTTTGTTAAAAAGATTGTGGTGAGATGCATGGTGCAGCTTAGTTACAAAGGGGGTAATTCCGAGTTGATTGCTCGCTAGCAGCTTTTTTCTGCGTTGCGATCATGTTAAATCTCGTCAAAACTGCGCATGTATATGCACCGCAACGCGCAGGCATGTCGTACGGGTACAAAGAGGATCGTGCTGGGCGATGGATTTAATGAAGAATCTATTCGCACAGCCGATCGCAAGGTGATTGACAGAAAGAGGGCGTTTGTGGGTGTCAACTGACCATTTTCTGGGAGTGTTTGGAAAAACACAGGCGTGTCCAAGCGTTTGCAGGCCTGGTGTCTGACGTCAATTCCGGGACCAAAAAGACTGATCGCAGCGGCTGAGTAAGTCCAGAGCTACTCAGAAACTGCAAAAAACTTTTTTGTGCCGTCGGCTGCAAAAGTGTTCGCACACTTGCAAAGCCAAAATACACTCCCCCATAGGCGGCGACAATCTGATCGCAGCGCTGCAAAAAGGTGCAAGGGAGCGATCATCTCGGAATGAGGGCCAAAGTCTGTGGTGCGCTAAACAGCATGGAATGGATAGTATATACAGACTAGAGATGAGCTTCTCAGAGAACCAAACCCCCCCAAACCTAGGGGATTCAGGGCAATCTGAGCCACAGCTCGGATCTCCCTGCCTGCCCGGATCCCCAATCGAGTCAAAATCCCGCTGTCGGATCCTGAGGTATTGCCTCGGGCATCAGTTACATTGTAATCAATGGGCTGACCGCTGCTTAGCTGAGAGAGCATCTGTCATGGCTCTCAGCCAATCAGCATGTCCCCATTGAGTATAATGGTGCAAGATGGATGCCCCCACTGCATGCAGCACATCCCACATTGCAGACCCAGCTGCCCGCACCCCCGTACTGCCAACAACTGCGTCCGCACCCCCACTCTACCCCTACACTGAGGACACTGCCGTCACTCCTGCACTGAGGACACCTTCGGCACTCCCGTATTGCTGACACTGCCGGTATCCCTGAACTGCCGACACTGCTGGCCCCACCACACTGAGGGCACCCCTACACTGCCGACACTGCCAGCACCACTGCACTGAGGACCCCGCTGGCATCCTTGCACTGCCGACATAGTCGGAACCACCGCACTAAGGACACCACTGGCACACCTGCACTGCCGACAATGCCGGCACTACCGCACTGAGGACACCACTGAAACCCCTGCACTGCTGACACTACTGGCACCACCACACTGAGGACATTGCTGACACCCCTACACTGCCAACACATCCACCACCACCACACTGAGGACACCGTTGGCACCCTGGCACTGCCGACACTGTTGGAAACGCTGCACTAAGGACATGGCTGGCACCCTTTCACTGTCGACACTGTCAGAACCACTGCACTGAAGACACCACTGACACCCCAGCACTGCCAAAACTGATGGCACCACCACACTGAGGACATCGCTGGCACCCCTGCACTGCCGACACCAACAGACTTAGGACACCACTGACACCTCTGCACTGCCAAAACTGCTGGCACCACCACACTGAGGACACTGCTGACACCTCTGCACTGCCGACACTACCACTGGCACCCCTGCACTGCCGACACTGCTGGCACCACCACACTGAAGACACCGCTGACAACCCCGCACTGAGGACCATCTGTCACAGTAAGTGCACTATTGGTGTAGCTAACCTGCACTGTATCTGACCTGTACTGTAACCTGTGCTGTATCTGGCCACACTGTATCCGACCCACATTGTATTTAACCTGCACTAAAACCCGCACTGTGTCTGACCCACACTGTATCCGATCCACATTGTATTTAACCTGCATTAAAACCCACGCTGTATCCAAACCACACTGTATTTGACCTGCGCTGTATCTAACCCGCACTGTATTTGACCTGCACTGTATCTAACCCACACTGTATCCGACCTGCGCTGTATCCAACCCATACTGTATTTGACCTGCGCTGTATCTAACCCACACTATATCCGACCTGCGCTGTTTCCAACCCACACTGTACTTGACCTGCGCTGTATCTAACCCACACTGTATCCAACCTGTGCTGTATCCAACCCATACTGTATTTGAACCGCACTGTAACCTGCACTTTATCAGGACCACACTGTATCTGACCCACAATATATACAACTCACAGTGTATGCGACCCGTACTGTATCTGACCTACACTGTATCTCGCACTGTATCTGACGTGCACTGTATCTGACCTTGCACTGTAGCCAACCCTCACTGTATCCAACCTGCACTGTAGCCTACTTTGTATCAAACCCACACTGTGTCCAACCCACACTGTATTTGACCTGCGCTGTATCTAACCCACACTGTATTTGACCTGCGCTGTATCCAACCCACACTGTATTTGACCTGCACTGTATCTAACCCACACTGTATCCGACCTGCACTGTATCCAACCCATACTGTATTTGACCTGCGCTGTATCTAACCCACACTGTATCCGACCTGCGCTGTTTCCAACCCACACTGTACTTGACCTGCGCTGTATCTAACCCACACTGTATCCAACCTGTGCTGTATCCAACCCATACTGTATTTGAACCGCACTGTAACCTGCACTTCATCTGGACCACACTGTATCTGACCCACAATATATACAACTCACAGTGTATGCGACCCGTACTGTATCTGACCTACACTGTATCTCGCACTGTATCCGACGTGCACTGTATCTGACCTTGCACTGTAGCCAACCCTCACTGTATCCAACCTGCACTGTAGCCTACATTGTATCAAACCCACACTGTGTCCAACCCACACTCTGACCTGCACTGTATTCGACCCAAACTGTATACTACACTGTATCCGACTTGCACTGTATCTTGCACTGTATCCGACCTTGCACTGTAGCCAATGCGCGCTATAGCCAACCCGCCCTCCGACCTGCACTGTATCCAACCCCCACTGTAACCTGCACTGTATCCGACCCACACTGTATCCAACCCACACTGTATCTGACCTACACTGTATCCGACCTGCCCTGTATCCACCTGTACTGTATCTGACCCACACTGTAACCTGAATTGTATCCGACCTGCTTTGTATCCAACTTGCACTGTAACCCACACTGTGTCTGGCCCGCACTGTATCCGACCAGCACTGTAACCTGGTCAATATTTAACTGTGTGTCCCAAAGTATGCCGCACTGTCCTACACAGGTACAGAATGCTGTTTTTTGTGATTGGGGAGATTTTGGGGAGCTGCTCAACAAAATGGCTTATTGATCGGGGCTTAACTGCCACTCTGTGCCCATGTAATCAGTGACCCAGAGTCCCCAGGAGGGAGGTACAGACTGGGCACTGACGATAGGCATGTGTTGGGGGCATGTACACTTGTGTAGGGGACATCAATGTTTGCTGTTGCTATTTTACACATGGTTTGGGTTACTCACCCTGTGCGATCAATCCAGCGTTGCAGGTCCTGGAATTGACGTCAGACATCCGCCCTCCAAACGCCTCGACATGCCTGCGTTTGGATCTCCACGCCCAGAAAATGGTTAGTTGACGCCCGGTTCCGCCTTCCTCCTGTTACTCTTCTTGCAATCGCCGTTGCTACTGCTTTCTTCGTTGCAGTCGCCGCTGCTACCGCTTTTCTTTGTTAGCGGCATCGTTTGCGGCCGCTGCACATGTGCAGTTCCAACCCAATCGCACGGCTGCGTAGAAGCCCAGCATGCGATCGGGTTGGAATGACCCCCTATGTTCGGTGACAATATTGTGAGGTGGTCAAAATTGACTGGAAATGAGTGGAAATTAATGTTATTGAGGTTAATAATACTATAAGAACAAAAAAACAAAAAACTAATTCTGTGATTTTAGCTGTTTTTGTGTTTTTTTCAAAAAAATCTAGATCCAAAACCAAAGCCCGAAAGGGTGGTTTTGGCAAAACCAATCCAGATCCAAAACACGAAAGGAGATCCAGATCGAAAACCAAAACACAAAACCCGAAAAGTGTCCAGTGTCCAGTGCACATCTCTTAGGCAGACACATTTGTATTTGTATCATTTCTCGTGATTAGTTTTTCAAGTAGCATTATTGCACCTGTTTTCTGGACCTGCACTCCCCCCCTTCCCCTTCATATTTCCCTGGTCCTCTGTCCTGGCCAGTTAGCACTGACTTAAGTACAGTATGCCTTTTCTGTCATTCGTCTGCTTCTTTGTTGGTGGGAGGGTGTTACAGAGGGACAATGACTAATTGTGAGGGGTAAGATCATCCTTAGTTGCCTGCAATACTGCCTTTGTTATTTGTTCCTGGAATGCTCACCAAACTTTGCAGAATCATTACCTATATTAATAAACAAAAGGCAGATGTCACCTTCTGCCAGGAAACACACCCAACTGAGGTTAAGTAGCTTAAATTATCTATGCTCTGGCAGCGGGTGTGGCCTCGGGCTCACACAGGTCTCAAGGAGTGATCATACTGATACTTAGGGGGTATTCAATTAGCGGAGAAAAATAATTGGGTGCAAAAAACTGAGTTTTTTAGCGATTTTTCCCGATGTTTCACCAAAATTTTATTGCAGGCTATTCTATTAGGTCGCCTGTAAAAAAATACTTTTTCTCACGAAAACACAGTTTCAGTGAAACCTGTGGGTTTTTGCATTTGCGGCCCCAAAAAGCCGACACTTATCGGGGATATTTGTTTCGCCTACTGAAGGCCGCGACTTGTGACGACTTTTTTCAGGTTTAATAGGATAGCCCCCGGCGATAAAATTACCCGCTTTAAATGACCGCAGGTAATTGGATACCAGCCTTAAAGGTCTTATGACTTGCAGGCTGACCCAGCAGGTTGCTAAATTTTACTAGGTAAAAACAGATAAATATTGCACATAAATATGAGCAGGGCCGGTGCAAGGTTTCTCTGTACCCTAGGCAAAACCTAACCCAACCCCTCCTCTTCCTTATTCACGTTACTATTACAGTAGTGCATCTTATTGATGTTGCGTCACACAGTAGTACTCCTTATACACATTATGCCACACAGTAATAGTGCCCCTTATAACACAATATGCCATAAAGTAATGCCCCTATATATTATTGCCACACAGTAATGCCACTTACAGATTATGACACACAGTAATGCCCCTTATAACATTATGCCACACAATAGTAATGCCCCTGACACATTATGCCACATTATGATTGTCTGCCGGTCCATGATTTCCAATTGGCTCGCGGATGGCTCCAGACTCAAAATATGTCATTGTCTCTCACATGGTTGTGTGCACTGGCCAGTGCACCACCTATACACAGTTGGCACATAAAACACAAATGTGTGCCTGTACTAGAGCAAAAATGCAAATATATTATATATATCCAACCATTTTTTAATATAGTATATTAATTTCATGAAAAGTTAGTGCCTATTATGTTTCTTTAATTTATAGTTGTAAATGCTAGTTACACCCCGTCGTGTATGTATATATATATATACTTATTGATTTTGTGTCCCGTATCCCCTTTCCTGTTTATACAAAATGTAAAAAAAAAGTAAATATATACATACAGTGTACATACATACTGTGACAAGAACACTGGTATAGTGTTTAAGGGCAGGTATGTTTGTCCCAGGTTCTTGTCTTACATGTTTTAGAAAATGAAAACTTCTAGGAAAATGCTTTTGTTTTGTTAGAACCTTTTCAGTTTGCTGGAAAAGCTGGATAAGGGCCCTGAGAGAGAGATAGGGCGAGTTCCAGACATTGGGCCCAGTTCGGATCTTTGGCCTCACAGAGGGCTAATCAGGGCTTTCAGCTGTGCAAGAGTCTTATAGGGCTTCTAGCCTGATTAATGTGTGCCGACTGCCTGGGAAGACTGCAGGATCTCTGTGAGAGAAACACGCTTCCTGATACAAGTGAGCTATACAGTGTTTACTGGAGAACTCTGTGTTTTTGTTTAGTGATAGTTAGGAACATCTTGTGTTTAGTTAGTGCCGGACAGGCAAGGTATTTTCTTTTGGTGTTTGTTTTATTTTCTGTATAATAAAACTGGCTGGGGCCAGTTGTACCAGAAACTGGACTTGTGTGGTTCCTCAGCTGCTGCGTGCTGTAATTGTTAGGTGCCGTGGTGCACGGCGCCGCTCGGTCTGTTTCCGAGCGACGCTCACGGCCGCCGCACCTCCTTCCCTGCCCGCCCGGCACCTAGCAACGCTGGGACGCCGTGCGCGCTGAGCCGCCGGGTCCCTAGCAACGCTAGGACGCCGTGCGCGCTTAGCCGCCAGACCCTTAGCAACGGGGACGCCACTGACTACCTCGTTCCCCGTTGCTTCCTGCCAATCATTACACCTGTTCGCTCTGGTCGTGCAGCAGGGCAGCTGCACGACATTACTAATCAGGCTTCGCTGCAGCTATTGGAGGGTTCCCTGTTAAATTCTCCCTCACTACCTGGCACAGACGCCGGTGATAGCTTCCTGTATGCTGTTCCTGCCAGGTAACGTCTGTTCCTGGTTTAGCTGTATCTGGTCGATCCTGCTTCCTGTGCTCCCGTGTCCTGGAGTTCTGAAGCCGGTCCTGGGAATCCTTCCTGTCCAAAACGAACCTGTTGCAGTCATCCGTGGGTTCTCGTTACTTGGGGTTCTCTCCCGGTTTGTGAGTAGCGGCTTCTGCCGCGAGTTGCGGCCTAGGCTGCTTAATCCTTGTATTACCTTTGTGTTGGTGGTTTTTGCGGAGGTTTCCGCTTTTCACTGTCCTCCCCAGAACTCGGCGGTGCCGTGTGGGGGAACGGACAGTGGTATCTTTTGTTGTTCTTTTCCTTTGGCGGCGTGCCGCACATATATTTAGTTTCAGGGTAGTTAGTAGCCCCTAGCTTTTGTTTGTTTTAGATAGAGGTCCCCTTGTTATTATCCTGTCTCGGTTCACGCTTTGTCTCACGCTAAGACCTGGGGGCATCGGAGTTGGGCAGACCTAATCCGCCCTTCAAACGCGGCTGCCGTGGGCCCAAGAAACCATAGTCACTCAGGCGTGAATTGACCACACGGGTAAGACAACGGAGGTAGGGTGCTAGGGGCTATTCTCGTACCACTCCTTAGTTCAGCGTCGCGTCCTGGTGCTCTGAACTCACCTCGCAACATCTCTCCAGTTCTGAGCATCAGGAACGTAACAGCCATTTACCCCAGGAAACGGCACCTTGTACCCTTACAGTGTTACAACTTGGTGGAGAATGCGAGCATGCCGTTCTGCGCATAAGTGAAAGCAGCAGCTTTGTGAGGCCTGCAGAAAACGGTGGTTTATGCAGATACAGCCCAGTGTGAAGGTACTGAGACTCGCCCCGAGGATTTGATATATGTCCTGGGTGAAAGCAGCTACAAAGCCGCCTGAAAAGTCTGTCGACATGGAGGAACTGCTCAAAGCCTTGCTGCAAGCTACAGCAGCTCAGCAGGAGGCCAACAGACAGTAGCAGGTGGCAATGGAGGAAAATTGGAGACTACAGCGAGAGGCCTTAACAGAAGTGATGCAGAGCCTTGCAGCCCGGATTGGAGATATGGCCGTCAGTGCTCCAACCAGCTCTAGTTCTATACAGGAAAGTCACTTCCTGCAGAAAATGACAGAGGCTGATGATGTGGAGGCCTACCTGACCACGTTTGAAAGGACTGTCGAGCGTGAGAACTGGCCGAAAGCACAGTGGGCCAGTCTGCTGGCACCTTTTCTGTCAGGTGAGCCCCAAAAAGCATACTTTGATTTAAGCCCTGCTGAGGCTCGGGACTATGATAAACTAAAGACTGAGATCCTGACCCGCCTGGGAGTCACGCTGTCAGTACGAGCACAACGGGTGCACTGTTGGGTGTACGCCATGGAGTAGCCTCCTCACTCCCAGATGCACGACCTTATTCAGCTAACAAAAAAATGGTTACAGCCAGAGACATTAACTGGTCCCCAGATGGTTGAAAGAGTCATCATGGACCTCTACTTGAGATCTTTGCCCATGGTCCTGCGCAAGTGGGTGAGCCATGGAAACCCAGGTACTGCTGACCAATTAGTGGAAATGGTAGAGAGGTATTTGGCAGCAGAGGAATTAATGATGACCACCCAGCAACCCATAGATCCTCGACAGCGCCCTTCAGTAAAGACTGGTAAGACTGTTCCGTGGGAAAACGTTGCTGGGCGGTTAAGAGAAAGCAAGGCTGGAGAGACTGTAAACACTGGCCCTGGAGACAGGCCAATGAGGCTAGAACGGTCTATGCTGCCCAAACGGGTTGATAATCGTGTGGTTAAATGTTTTAGGTGTGGTATGCCAGGTCATGTTATTGCCAATTGCCCAGTCACACAAGAACCCATGCAATGTGATGCTGCCTTTGAATGTCCCAGAATGTCTTTCTTTGCTAGGTTAGCCTGTACTGTGGTACCTTCACCTGAGCTGGAAAAACAAATGTGTGATCTGTTCTTAGAGGGTAACCGGGTAGAGGCCTTGCTAGATTCAGGAAGTTTAGTTACCCTCGTGAAAGCTGGGTTAGTGAACCCCTTAAAGGTCCAGCAAATACCTATTGGGGTAACTTGCATACATGGGGATACCCAACATTATGTCACTGCTGAAGTGAATATAGAAACTTGTTGTGGGTCAGCAATTGTTAAAGTAGGACTGGTCCCCATCTTGGTGCATGAGGCCATAATAGGGAGGGATTTTCCTCATTTTTAAAACTGTGGGAATCACGGTTATCAACAGATGTGAGAAGTAAAGAGCCAGTTGATAATACCGGTGATTTTATGGATGTACATGTGTCTTCGGAACTTTCTGACCCTTTGCCTTTTGCTAGTTTGGCTGGGGAAGTGTCAGATGGGGAGTCCAGTGAGGACCCTCTTGCTGGGAACAGAGACATAGTAGTTAGAACTGAAAGCGTGCCTGACCTGGAGGTAAAGAAGGATCTGTTTGCGTCTGAACAGTTAAAGGATCGTACCTTAATAAAGGCTAGAGAGAATGTTAAGGTTGTTAATGGGGAACCTGTGGTACCAGGTGACAGGGTTATGTATCCCCACATGGCCATCTGTAATGAGCTCTTGTACCACATTGTCAAAAGGGGTGAGGATGTGATGGAACAGCTGGTAGTTCCCCAGCCTTATCGGAGAACGGTACTAGATTTAGCTCATAGTCACGTTACCGCAGGACATTTAGGGGCAGAAAAAACCACTGAAAGAGTTTTACAAAGGTTCTTTTGGCCAGGGGTTTATAAAGAAGTGTCTGAATATTGTTCTTCCTGTCCTGAATGCCAGTACCATGCCCCTAGACCCCATTTCAGGAGCCCACGAGTTCCCATGCCTATTATAGAGGTCCCGTTTGACAGAATAGCCATGGATCTCGTGGGCCCCTTGTTAAAGTCTGCTCGGGGCATCAGTATATCCTGGTAATTATGGACTATGCCACTCGATATCCTGAGGCTGTCCCTTTACGCACTATCACAACCAAGGCGATAGCTAGGGAGCTGGTGCAGGTTTTTAGTAGAGTGGGAATACCAAAAGAAATTTTGACTGACCAAGGTACTCCATTTATGTCAAGGATCATGAAAGAATTGTGCAAATTATTTAAGGTCACTCACCTCAGGACGTCCATCTACTATCCCCAAACTGACGGGTTGGTGGAAAGGTTTAATAAAACATTAAAAAGTATGTTAAAAAAGGTTGTTGAGAGAGATGGGAAAAACTGGGATTGTTTGTTGCCCTACTTGTTAATGGCCATCAGAGAAGTTCCTCAGTCCTCTACGGGGTTTTCTCCATTTGATTTGTTGTATGGTAGACACCCCAGAGGGCTGTTGGACATTGCCAAAGAGACGTGGGAAGGATAGCCCACTCCTTATAGAAGCGTTATTGAACATGTAACACAAATGCAGGATAGGATTGCAGCCGTGGTACCTATTGTCAGAGAGCACATGGAACAGGCCCAAAGTGCTCAACAGAGGGTCTATAACCGGAGTGCCAAGATACGGGAATTTGCTCCTGGAGATAGAGTTCTTGTTTTGGTACCCACTGTGGAAAGCAAATTCCTAGATAACTGGCAGGGTCCATTTGAGATTAGGGAAAAAGTGAATGAGGTTAATTACAAAGTATACCAGCCGGGAAAGAGAAAACCCAAACAAATCTACCATGTTAACTTAATCAAACCCTGGAAAGATAGGTTGTCTCTGTCAGCGGAGCCTTGCCCTTTGGTGTCTTCACCTCGGTTGCTTCCCACAGTAAAGGTGTCAGAGACATTATCAGCTGATCAGAACAATCAGGTTAAAGAATTTCTCATCCAAAATAGGGAGATATTTTCAGAGCTGCCTGTCCGAACGACCATAATACAACATGACATTGTCACAGAACCAGGGGTCAGGGTTCATTTAAAGCCATATAGGATTCCTGAAGCTCAGCGAGAAGCTGTTTCTAAAGAAGTTAAAACCATGTTAGAACTTGGAGTCATAGAGGAATCTAACAGTGAGTGGTCCAGTCCCATAGTTCTCATCCCGAAGCCCGACGGTAGCATACGCTTCTCTAATGACTTTCGTAAGTTAAATGAGGTGTCCAAGTTTGACGCATACCCCATGCCCCGTGTGGATGAGTTTATAGAAAGGCTGGGAACAGCCAGGTTTCTCACCACGTTGGACCTGACCAAAGGTTACTGGCAAATACCTTTATCTGATAGCGCAAAAGAAAAAAACAGCCTTTTTGGTTCTGGAGGGGCTGTACCAGTATAAGATGTTACCCTTTGGGTTGCATGGGGCTCCAGCAACCTTTCAACGGGAGATGGATAAAATTTTGAGGCCCCATAGAAAATATGCAGCTGCCTATTTGGATGATGTGGTAATTCACAGTACAGACTGGGGGTCCCATTTGGTTAAAGTACAAGCAGTACTGGACTCATTCAGAGAGGCAGGGTTAACTGCTAACCCAAAGAAGTGCTGCCTTGCAATGGAAGAGGTCAAATACTTGGGCTTTACCATAGGCAGAGGTCTGATTAGGCCCCAATTGAATAAAATTGATGCTATTCAAAACTGGCCTCATCCAGTGAATAAAAAACAGGTAAGGGCTTTTTTTGGGAATAACTGGGTACTATAGACAGTTTATTCCCAATTTTGCGGCCACAGCGGTGCCGTTGTCAGACCTTACCAAAGGGAAGCAGTCAAATATGGTGAAATGGAACCCTGATGCAGAAAAAGCGTTCCAAGCGTTAAAAGTGGCTTTGTGTTCACAACCGGTATTGATAACACCAGATTTTTCAAAATAATTTTTGGTACAGACAGATGCCTCAGAGGTAGGGATAGGGGCTGTGTTTTCCCAAACCAGAGATGGGGACGAACACCCTATCGTTTATTTGAGTAGGAAACTCAATGAGCATGAAAAAAGGTATGCCATTGTGGAAAAGGAGGCTTTGGCCATTAAGTGGGCACTAGATACCTTGAGATATTACCTCTTGGGCAGACAATTCAGACTAGTGACAGATCATGCCCCTTTAAAATGGATGTATGTAAATAGAGGCAAGAATGCTCGTGTAACTAGATGGTTTCTAGCAATGCAGGATTTTAAGTTTACTGTCGAACATAGACCGGGTACACAATTGGCCAACGCAGATACATTGTCCCGCATCTTCTGTTTGGGGGCTACAAGTGTTCCGGCCCCTAGGTCGAAACAGGGGAGGGGGATATGTGACAAGAACAGTGGGATAGTGTTTGAGGGCAGGTATGTTTGTCCCAGGTTCTTGTCTTACATGTTTTAGAAAATGAAAACTTCTAGGAAAATGCTTTTGTTTTGTTAGAACCTTTTCAGTTTGCTGGAAAAGCTGGATAAGGGCCCTGAGAGAGAGATAGGGTGAGTTCCAGACATTGGGCCCAGTTCGGCTCTTTGGCCTCACAGAGGGCTAATCAGGGCTTTCAGCTGTGCAAGAGTCTTATAGGGCTTCTAGCCTGATTAATGTGTGCAGACTGCCTGGGAAGACTGCAGGATCTCTGTGAGAGAAACACGCTTCCTGATACAAGTGAGCTATACAGTGTTTACTGGAGAACTCTGTGTTTTTGTTTAGTGATAGTTAGGAACATCTTGTGTTTAGTTAGTGCCGGACAGGCAAGGTATTTTCTTTTGGTGTTTGTTTTATTTTCTGTATAATAAAACTGGCTGGGGCCAGTTGTACCAGAAACTGGACTTGTGTGGTTCCTCAGCTGCTGCGTGCTGCCATTTACCCCAGGAAACGGCACCTTGTACCCTTACAGTGCTACAATACATAAACAGTTAGCTAAAGCAGTCAATAGCCGGTGCCCTCCAATCCAAGCTGCATCAATGTGTGTAGCATAATGTAGTATCCATATGTGGCGGCACTCAGAATAAAACAGACCAGGAAGGTTTAGTTACCAACGTCTCAATGCTCAATAGGTTGCATTTTCATCAGGGTGCAGAACGTTCTGCACCCTGACAAATATGCAACCTATTGAGCATTGAAATGTTGGTAACTAAACCTGTCTGGCATGTTTTATTCTGAGTGCCGCCGCATATGGATACTATATTTATATGTGTGTGTATATATATATATATATATATATATATATGTATATATGTATGTATGTATATATATATATATATATATATATATATTAGAGATGAGCGGGTTCGGTTCTCTGAGAACCAAACCGTACCGAACTTCACCATTCGAGTCCGGTTCCGAGCATGGCTTGGGTTTTCCCACCTGACTCGGAAACCAGAACGAGGCAAAACGTCATCATCCCACTGTCGGATTCTCGCGGGGTTTGGATTACATCTAAGGAGCCGCGCGTCCCCGCCGTTTTCACTCTGGCATTGGAGAGTATAGAGAGAGGACGTGTCTCCGTTCTCTCAGTGTCCTCGGTGTCCGTGTCTTGTGCTGAATCTGTCAAGTCACAGTGCTTGTGTCCTATGCGGCCATATGTCCAGTGCTGTCCAGTAGTGCTGTGTTGTGCTGCATCAGTTCAGTGGTGGTGTGTTGTGCTGCATCATTCACAGTGGTGGTGTCCTCTGCTGCCATATGTCCAGTGCTGCTGTATAATAAGTCCCTTACAGTGTTGCTGTGTTGTCCTGCATCAGACCAGTGGTAGTGTCATGGGCATCAGTCAGTACATTGACCATTCATAGTGGTGGTGTCCTCTGCTGTCATATGTGAAGTGCTACTGTATAATAAGTCCCTTACAGTGTTGCTGTGTTGTGCTGAATCAGACCAGTGGTAGTGTCCTGGATATCAGTCATTCCAGTGACCGGGCAGTCACAGTAGTATACGCTGCTGCTATATGTTCACTGCTGCCGTATTATAATAATAATAATGATAATAATAATAACAACAACAAGTCCCTTACAGTGTTGCTGTGTAGTGCTGCAGCAGACCAGTGGTAGTGTCCTGGACATCAGTCATTCCAGTGACCAGGCAGTTACAGTGGTATATGCTGTTGCTATATGTCCACTGCTGCCGTATAATAATAATAACAACAACAACAACAACAACAACAAGTCCCTTACAGTGTTGCTGTGTTGTGCTGCATCATACCAGTGGTAGTGTCTTGGCCATCAGCCATCAGCCATTCCTGTGCCGCATATTGTGTTCTATAACTCCAGAAAAATAATGCAGAACAAAAATTTTGAGGAGAAAATAGGGAAAGATCAAGAAGAACCACTTCCTCCTAGTGCTGAAGCTGCTGCCACTAGCCATGACATAGACGATGAAATGCCATCAACGTCATCTGCCAAGGCTGATGCCCAATGTGATAGTAGGGGGTGTGTAAAATCCAAAAAGCCAAAGTTCAGTAAAAAGAACCAAAAAAAGAAATTGAAATTGCCTGAGAAGAAACGTAAACTTGCCAATATGCCATTTACGACACGGAGTGGCAAGGAACGGCTGAGGCCCTGGCCTGTGTTCATGGCTAGTGGTTCAGCTTCACATGACGATGGAAGCCCTCATCCTCCTGCTAGAAAAATTAAAAGAGTTAAGCTGGAAAGAGCACAGAAAAGAACTGTGCGCTGTGAGATGGTATCACAAATCCCCAAGGAGAGTCCAAGTGTGTCGGCAGTTGCGATGCCTGACCTTCCCAACACTGGACAGGAAGAGGTGGCTTCTTCCACTATTTGCATGCCCCCTGCAAGTGCTGGAAGGAGCACCCGCAGTCCAGTTCCTGATATTCAAATTGAAGATGTCACTGTTGAAGTACACCAGGATGAGGATATGGGTGTTGCTGGCGATGAGGAGGAAGTTGACGATGATGATTCTGATAGTGATGTGGTTTGCTTAAGTCAGGCACCGGGGGAGACACTTGTTGTCCTTGGGATGAAGAAGCCCATTGTGATGCCTGGGCAAACTACCAAAAAAGCCACCTCTTCGGTTTGGAATTATTTCTCCTCAAATCCGGACAACAGGTGTCAAGCCATCTGTTGCCTCTGTCAATCTGTAATAAGTAGGGGTAAGGATGTTAACCACCTAGGAACATCCTCCCTTATACGTCACCTGCTGCGCATTCATCAGAAGTCACTGTCAAGTTCAGAAACTTTGGGTAAAAGCGTAAGTAGTCCACTGACACCTAAATCCCTTCTTCCTCCTGTACCTAAGCTCCTGTAAGCCACACCACCAACTCCCTCTGTGTCAACTTCCTCCTCAGTCAGGAACGTCCGTAGTCCTGCAGGCCATGTCACTGTCAAGACTGAGGAGTCCTCTCCTAACCGGGATTCCTTCTTGAGTGGTAGGCCTGCTGTTGCTGCCGCCGCTGCTGTTGTTGCTGCTGGGAGTCGATCGTCTTCCCAGAGGGGAAGTCGGAAGACCACTTGTACTACTTCCAGTAAGCAATTGACTGTCCAACAGTCCTTTGTGAGGAAGATGAAATATGACAGCAGTCATCCTTTTGCAAAGCAGATAACTGAGGCCTTGACAACTATGTTGGTGTTAGAGGTGTGTCCCAGGGACGTGTAGTCAGGGGAGGCAGTGCCTCCCCTGCCATTAGTGATTCCATTAATGATTAAAATAATATAAAGAAGATACTTATGACGCATTCTGTGTCATAAGTATCTGCTTCATATTATTTAAAGCAGCTTGGCTTTTAAATTGACTTTGGGAGGCACCAACAGTGGTGCCTCCAGCAGTCAATGGGACAGGGGACAAAACGGGGGGCGGGGCCATGCTGCGGGCTGTGGAAGCTCGTTGGAAATCAATGAAGAAGCGGCACCATTAGAAGTGCCGCTGTGACACAGGGACGTGCTTTCACCCATGAAAGCACGCCCCTGTCAGTGAGGAGGGATGTGATTGGCAAGCGGCTCCGTCACTGGAGCCACTGTCAATCATCACGGTATCCGTTCACATGGTCGACCATGTTATGGTCGACAGTCATTAGGTCGACCACTATTGGTCGACATTGACATGGTCGACATGGACACATGGTCGGCACATGAAAATGGTCGACACATGAAAGGTCGACACATGAAAAGGTCGACATGAGTTTTTTAACTTTTTTTTTTCTTTTGGGGAACTTTTCCATACTTTACGATCCACGTAAACTACGACTGGAATGGTAATCTGTGCCGAGCGAAGCGAAGGCACCATGCCCGAAGCATGGCGAGCAAAGCGAGCCATGCGAGGGAACGCGGTGCACTAATTGGGGTTCCCATTCACTTTACGCAAAAAACGACACCAAAAAAAGTTAAAAAAACTCATGTCGACATTTTCATGTGTCGAACATTTTCATGTGCCGACCATGGCCAGTATTTACTAAAAATCCGAGTTTGGTCGATTTGTGTTTTTTTTTCTAAGTCCCAATCCGGGAATTCACTAAGCACCAATCTCGGCAGTGTCTGGTCTATTCGTAATGGTTTGAATGACAACGTCCCGAAATACGAATGAATAGACCATCGGTCAAACGCGGTTGTTATTTCATAGAATACGGGAATTCACTATTCATTCGTATTTGGGTGTTAGTCTCTAAGGGCTCAAATGCGGTCGTATTTTTTTGCAATTCGTTTAAAAAAGCGGCAAAAAAATAGAACTGCTTTTTTCAGTCGTGTTAACATGTGTTGCAAATAAAAAATCACTCACACCTGAATTAGGATGCCTATAAAAGGATGTTAGGCCCATTTCAATACACCTACACTCAGAAATGGCAGCAGGACTGTGGGCCAGTGATCTTTTGTGTGCTGTGGGATTCCTCAGACTCAGACATCAGCCTGTAAGTACCCAGGGCCAAGAAACTGAACATGGTCAGCAGGTTGTACAGGTTCCGCGGAGGCTGCGCAGGCCTCGTTTTTTTAGGGGGCGTTTAAACTTAAGCGCATTGTCCGATGATAAGGTCATACAGATGTTCCGTCTAAATCGTAACAACATTTTCCGTCTGTATGACCTTGTCAAACTGGGCCTAGACCCTGAGACAGCACGCTCTCGCCCTGTCTCAGGCCTGCACAAACTCCTGGCTGTGTAACACTTTCTGGCTACTGGCAGCTTTCAGGCTGTGTCTGGGGATGTCATAGGAATCTCACAGCCCTCATTTTCCAGAATCTTAGCACAGGTGATGTATACCTAACTACCTCTTCTGTTTTGTGTTTGTTTTAATTTCTCGGTGGCCAGTTCTGTCCTAAAATCTCATGTTTATTGTTCTTTAAAATATACACACAGGTTTTGGCTGTTTTGCAGCCCCACATCGAGGCCTCAATCTGCTTCCCTACCCAGGAGTCTCAGTGGCATGCCGTCAGGGTAGATTTCTATGAGCTGGCTGGTATGCCCAATGTGCTTGGAGCCATAGATTGCACACACATTCAGCTGAGACCGCTTAGGGGCAGGCAGCACATATATACAAACCGCCATTTTGAACACTCCACAAATGTGCAGGTGGTTTGTAATGCAAATCTCAAAATAATGAGTGTTGTTGCTGGTTACCCTGGGGGCTGCCATGACTCCTTCATCCTCTGTCAGTCATCCCTCTTTGATAAGTTTGAGGACGGACAAATGCCAGATGGCTGGCTGCTGGGTATGTAATTTGATATGTGTAGGCCTGCGTATACTTTGTCCAAATACAGGTGCAGATGTATTAACCTGTAGAAGGCATAAGGAAGTGAGAAACCAGTGATCTGTGCAAGGTGATAAAGGCACCAGCCAATCTGCTCCAATATGTAAATTAACATTTAGGAACAGATTGTCTGCTGCCTTTATTACCTTGCACATATCACTGGTTTTTCACTTCCTTATGCCTTCTACAGGTTAATACATCTGCCCCACAGTGTGTTACTTATGCGTTGCTGTATCTTCACATGAATCACGTTACTATATCTGTCTTTTAGGTGATGGAGGATATGGCTGTTTCTCTTGGCTTCTAACTCCATTGTCCCGACCTGATACCCCTGCTGAACACAATTACAATAATGCACATAAGTCCACGCGGAATGTGATAGAAAGATGTTTTGGTGTGCTGAAATCTAGGTTTCGGTGTCTGGCTAAGTCTGGTGGCCTTTTGTTGTATAGTCCCTCCAAGGTGACTCAAATTGTGTTCTGCTGCTGCTTTCTTCATAACATGTGTTTGCAACAACATCTGCCACATGTTGCGGAGTAGGAGGAAGAAAGCAGCCAGCAAGCAGAGGAATTAGAGACATCTGGTGATACTTGGAGTACTGATGTAGGGAGGCAGGTTAGGCAACAGATCATCAATCGCTATTTCTAAGGTAAGCTTGGTTTGCTTATTTCATTTGTTGTGTCTTCATAAATAGATGTTTTGTTTTTTTGGTCTAAATACATTACTCAGAATGTGTCTGTCTCCTTAACACATACAAACATACCCTCGCTATATGATCAACAAATGTTGCATGTGTATTGTGTGTCTTTTTAATATCAAAACAACAGATTATGAGTGGCATGCATTAAGTCTGGATAAGTGTTCGAAATCTTGCAGTGCTAATTTCTTACAAGCCCACATCATCCATTTAGTATTTCACTTTATCATTGTGTCTAATGTCCTAACGCACAGGTTCACAAACTCGGCCCCCAGGACCACACACAGTGCATGTTTTTCTCGTAACCCAGTAGAAGCACAGGTGTATGAATTACTCACAGACATATGTAAAAAGGTTCACAGGTGGAGCTAATTATGTCACTTGTGATTCTGTGAGTAGACCTGCAAAACATGCACTGTGTGGGTTCCTGATGGCCGAGTTTGAGAACCTGTGTTCCCAAAAAACACTCCTCAACATATAATATGTTTGCCTTGAGGAATACATGTGTCCCTATGTGTGATGCACCATCATATTTAAGACTCACAAACTTACTGTAATCCGGAACAATTTATTTCCTAATGTTTGATGCTGTAAACTTGATGATGTGTAAGTAAATACACAGTTTGCCACACATATGCATTATTATAAACAGTTTTTTTTTTAAAGTACATATTTGTTTGTTTCAGCATCATGTGTAAAAACATGCTTAATAATTTTTAGCACACACAAACCTGTCCCAACAATACTGACATTCATTTGGACAATGTTTTTCAAACAAAACAAAGGCAACATATTACAAGCTTTTTACGCCACTCAATTGTGTTCATCTTGTAATGTTGTATAGATAAGATAGCTAAGATATATATCACTAACATTGTAATTTGGATTGTCTGCAGGCAAAGAGAATGATTGGAATCTAGAAAGAGTAATGATTAGAAAAAAATCAAGTGGTCAGTTTACTTCCTGCTAAAGACATTCTGCCTGGCTGGCAATTATTGTATCTGCAGGCAAAGAGAATGATTGGAATCTAGAAAGAGTAATGATTAGAAAAAAATCAAGTGGTCAGTTTACTTCCTGCTAAAGACATTCTGCCTGGCTGGCAATTATTGTATCTGCAGGCTAAGAGAATGATTGGAATCTAGAAAGAGTAATGATTTGAAAAAAATCAAATGGTCAGTTTACTTCCTGCTAAAGACATTCTGCCTGGCTGGCAATTATTGTATCTGCAGGCTAAGAGAATGATTGGAATCTAGAAAGAGTAATGATTTGAAAAAAATCAAGTGGTCAGTTTACTTCCTGCTAACATGTATGTGTGGCTCCATCAACATTTTCCTCCTCCAATACCCAAAAAAATGAAAAGGAATAAATGTGCGTACTATTTTTTACAAATAATTTGGTGCACTTATAATTAATGATGTTAAAAAAAGGGGCAAGGAGCTAAGTGTGATATTTTGTAAAGCATCAAAAACACTTGCTAACTATTTTGAGTTACTTATCACAAATGTCTAACTTTTTTTTGTTACGTTTTTTTTGGTGGCTGCTTGTCCTGCCCTTTGCCTTTAGCACTGTCATGTTGGCGTGCTCTGGTGGACCGTCTTGGTGGTGATGAGACTGGCGTGATATTTGGAGTAGTCGTACCAGAACTGCTGGTTGTTTGCTGTTGGTGCATGCATCTGAGTGTTTCATTCAGGTTAGTGAGGGTGGCATTGAGTTCACGTGTAGCAGCATTTTGATTGTCTACTATTCTGAATAAACTTTCATTAATCTTTTGACTGTTTTGAAAAATGCTCATATAACTTTGCTGTTGTCTGTGCTGTTCTTCCATTAGTCTGTGCTGAAGATGATGATGAGGTGGACATCTTGCCTCTGTAGAGCCAGTCTGTGTAAGGAGAGATTGATTACTTCTTTTTTGGTGGGGGCCCATACAAACCAGTCATTTCAGCCACAGTCGTGTGGCAGACCCTGTCGCTGAAATTATTGGTTTGTTAAAGTGTGCATGTCCTGTTTATACAACATAAGGGAGGGTGGGAGGGCCCAAAGACATTTCCATCTTGCACCTCTTTTTCTTCTTTGCATCATGTGCTGTTTGGGGACTAGTTTTTTTAAGTGCCATTCTGTCTGCCGCTGCAGTGCCACTCCTAGATGGGCCAGGTGTTTGAGCCGCACACTTGTGTCGCTTAGCTTGGCCATCCAGCTACCTAATTGCACCTCTTTTTCTTCTTTGCATCATGTGCTGTTTGGGGACTAGTTTTTGAATAGTGCCATCTTGTCTGCAACTGCAGTGCCACTCCTCAAGGGGCCAGGTTTTAGTGCCGCACACTTGTGTCGCTTAGCTTGGTCATACAGCCACCTCGGTGCAAGTTTTAGGCCTAAAAACAATATTGTGAGGTGTTCAGTGTTCAGAATAGACTGAAAATGAGTGGAAATGATTGTTATTGAGGTTATTAATACTACAGGAGCAAAATTACCCCCAAATTCTGTGATTTTAGCCGTTTATATTTTTTTCTCCCAAAAAATCATCCAGATCCAAAACCAAAACCAAAACATGAAAGAGTGGTTTTGGCAAAACCAAGCCAAAACCAAAACACGAAAATGGAATTAGAACCAAAACACAAAACACGAAAAGTGCCAGCCGCACATCTCTAATATATATATATTCTCAAATTCAGAGTCTGGTATTACCATTACATGTCTACATGGATAGTGAAACTGATAGCACAGGGGGTCCCTCATTCTGATATTGAGTGTGTATATATATATATATATATATAGAGGGGGTACTTTAGGAGGCCCGTTAGGCATTGACCATTGGATATTGGTGTACATGAACAGATGCAACTTTTTGTACATGCTGCTTTTGCTGTATTTTCCTGACGATGATCCTGATAGATCGAAACGTTGAAAGAACTCTCCTTGTGAAATCACCTTGATAAGTATAAATAAAAAATTTCAATGCTTTTTACTTGCAAAATTCTGGTGAGTGCCCCTTTATGCTGTCTCTCTATACGTTAAAGTCTGGACTAACACTCTGGACCTCTTGGGAGTCACCCCAGTTGATGTTATACTCCTCTGTGCGAGTGCGACCACATTTGGAACTATATATATATATATATATATACATACACTCACATCTAAGTATACATCAATCGAGGGGTGCTCCTCAAGATAACCCCAAAAGGCTTCATATATACCAGGTATGTTGTGAGATCCAATGATCCCAACAGAGGGCACTCGCCAATCCAAATGAATATAAAAGACTCTTTATTGATACATCCAAATCACCAACGGAATGTTGACATTTCGACCCATAGGGCATTTCTCAAGACAGTCATAGGGGATCTCCAGTCAGCATGCCAGCTATAAGCATACTGACACTGCCTACCGGGTCCCCTTATATAGCACAACAAATATCAATTAATTGTCTAATTACCGAAAGTGGGAGGAACATCTACCTCCCCAATAATGATACCAATACCATGTATAACATATAACATCCATATAGGGAAAAACCCAACAGTGACCACCCAAATACACACCAGTATATGAACTTATCCATGCTGTCCAAATTGTATCGCCTTGTAAGCTTGGACCGCTCACCCGGAAGTGCCGGAAACGCGTCACTTGCGCTCCACCGCCACACGGGAGTGCGTTCCACTGCAAATAGTGTCAATGCAATGCTACTTCACACTATCGCTCAAATCAGGGCGGCCAAATCAAGTAAACATCAAGCGTCTAAGCAGTAACTAAGTAAATAGTGCAATTACAAATCAGTGCCCAATGCCGATACCCAGAAGTACTCATTATGTGTGTCACCGTTATCGTAATATGCATTCCATCTACTGTAAATAAACTTTCAGACCACCACATACTAGTAGTCCAGTAAACGCATGCATGTTAATAATATAGCAAAAACATCATAGACATATTGCTAGAACTAGCATAGTCTGTGTATATGAGTCACTGACATACTGGTACCTTATAGGGCATATCTATACATATGTGCTGGGCAGTATACAATATGCTAAATAAGAGGACCCTGCAGAGACCAAAACACAGGCCACCAAATAGGTGATAAACACATTAAAAAATACACACTACAAAACTATCATTGATGAACAACAAACAAAGAATAGAAAAAATAACAGAAAAAATAACAGAGTGCCTCTCACAATAAAATTAGGAATCACTAACTGATTCCCAATACAGAAGTTCCCCCTTCACATTCAGCTAGTGAATGAAGATGTTCAACGGATTGTGTTCATTAAGGCCACGTGGGGCGATAGTATCAAGTTTATAAATCCACCGTGCTTCGCACTTCTTCAGTGTAAGAACTCGATCAATGACCATGCACCATAATGAAGCAACCCGGTGATTTTCTCGGAGGAAATGCTTTGCCACAGGTCTGTCAGTTTCCCCAACATCAACTGCTTGTCGAATGGAATATCTATGGTTGGCCATTCTGTCCCTGAATGATCTCTTGGTCATCCCAATATAATAGAAGCCACAGGAGCAGATAATTAGGAAGACCACAAAAGCACTAGTGCACGTCAGGTTATTCTTAATAGGTATTCTTGTGCCATTATGTGGATGGCGAAATTCTTTGCCACGTATCATTGAGTTGCATGTAGTGCACCCCTTACATTTAAAGTAGCCGGTCTTTCCAGAGCGTAGCCAATGTGAGGACCCATGTGTAGGCTGCATAGTAGGGCGCATCAGTAGCTGACGTAGATTAGGACCACTTCTGTAGGCACACATTGGAGGTTTAACTCCACGTAGTTTCAAACTTGAATCTGTGGTCAACAATGGCCAATGTCGTTCATAGATATTCTTCGTAATCTGTGAGGTATGATCATAGGTGCTCACATGTATTATTCGATTCTCAGGAGCCTTCTTAAACACTTTATCCACAGGGTGTCTATACCGATGATATACTTTATTGATACACCTCTCCAGCGTATTAGGTGAGTACCCTCTCTGCAAGAACCTGGATTTAATTTCGTCAATTTGTATGCGAGCAAGTTCATTCGAAGAATTTATTCGGAGTACCCTCAAAAATTGGGAAATCGGGAGACTTTCTTTTAAAGTAGGGGGGAGTTGGCTCGAAGCCTGTAACAACGTGTTCTGATCCATCTGTTTTTGAAACAGCGTGGTACTTAATTTTGAGCCCTCCCTCCATATAGTAACATTCAAAAAATTAACCGACTGTAGATCCATGGTATACGTGAATCTAATCGGTTCTTCCAATGTATTAAGAGAATTAATCATATTAGTCACTTCGTTCCCAGTGCCAGGCCAGAGTAGAAAAACATTATCGATGAATCTAACATATAATAAGCATTTATGCCCATATTGCTGGAAAACAAAATTACGTTCATACATGGCCATATATAAATTGGCATATGCTAGCGCCAAATTTGAGCCAATAGCAGTACCATTTATTTGGGCAAAATATGTTGAGCCATACATTAAGTAATTTTGCTTTAAAACCAATTCAAGTAGGCTAGTCAGAAACTCAACAGGTGTTAGGCGCCGGGGTCCGCTCGTCGGTGCGGCCCGGCGCCTAGCAACCAGGGACGCCGTGCGCGTACAGCCGCCGGCTCCCTGGCAGCGCTAGACGCCGGGCGCACGGAGCCGCTCTGACCTTAGCAACGGGGACGCCACGTTCAGCCGCGTTCCCCGTTGCTGGGTCTGTCCTGATTACCTCATGGTGTGCTGGCCGTGCAGCATGCAAGCTGCACGGCATTTCAGTTGATTACCCTGTCTGGATTTTGATTGGAGGGTTCCTGAATAAAGGCACCCTCAGGACTCCTTACAGACGCCGGTGATAGCTTCCTGTTTGCCTGTGTCTGCTACAGAGAGTTTCCAGTCCTGCTCAATCCGGTTGTTCCTGTCCTCAGAGATCCTGTACTCGGAAGTTTGTCATCTGTTCCTGGAGTCTGACCGAGCACCTTTAACATCTTGTGGTGTTCGTGAGTCGCGGCTCAGCCGTGTGTTGCGGCTTGTCCGCTTACTGTTTATTATTTAGTTTACTTGTGTTCTGGAGCTTTTGCGGAGGATTCCGCTCCCACAGATCCACTCTGGTATCCAGCGGTGCTGGATAGGAGTAACGGATCAGGGGATCTTTGGTTGTCCTTTTCCCTGGCGGCTAGTCCGCACATACCTTTGGTTTAAGTTAGTTAGCTTGTAACCCCTGGCCTGGTTGCTTAGTCAGAGGGCCCCTTGTTATCACCCTGTCTCGGACTTCCCCTTGTCTCCCTTTAAGACCTGCGGGGGCATCGGGGTTGGGCAGACATAATCCGCCCTTCGAACGCGGCTGCCATGGGCTCAAGCAACCATAGTCTCGCAGGGGATTTCTGATAACACGGGCGAGACAACGGAGTTAGGGTGCCAGGGGTTACTAGGCTCTCCTGCTCCCACAACCAGCTTATTTTCCCTGTACTCAGACCTCTGCCATAAGATCTCCTCCGGTCTGGAGTACAGGAATCATAACATTATCACCGGCCTGACAAAAGAAAAAATTTTAATTAACAGGAGTTAATTTTTTCACTTATTCAGTTGGGAGATTTTGTCGGCCTCATGAATCCCGCCGGTATTGGGCCAAATCCTGGCCAGCTTCTAGTTAGTCAGATTCAAGAACTTACTCAGATGGTTCAGGATCTGTCCCTCCGGGTGAGGTCACAGGAAGATCTGTTACGGACTTCCCCGAGGGTCATCCCTGAACCAAAAATGCATCTGCCTGACCGTTTTTCTGGGGATAGAAAACAGTTTTTTCATTTTAAAGAGTCTTGTAAACTTTATTTTCGTTTAAGACCAGTCTCCTCAGGTACGGAGGCTCAGCGGGTTGGAATTATTATTTCTCTGCTTCAGGGGGATCCTCAGACCTGGGCTTTTGGTTTAAAGACAGACGATCCGGCCTTATCGTCTGTAGACGCCTTTTTAAAATCTTTAGGGCTATTGTATGACGACCCTGATAGAGAGGCGTCCGCTGAGAGTCAGTTGCGTGCTCTTAGACAGGGTAGGAATCCCGCAGAGAATTATTGTACGGAGTTTCGCCGTTGGTCGAACGACTGTGGATGGAATGACCCAGCTCTGCGCAGTCAGTTTCGCCTCGGCTTATCTGAATCTATAAAAGACAGTCTCCTTCAGTATCCCGCTCCTGAGACTCTCGATAAACTCATGGAGCTCTCTATTAAGATAGATCGTCGGCTCAGAGAGCGGAGGGCTGAAAAAGGGGCATCTGTCGGGTCTACTCCTTGTGTGCTTTCCATTCCTGTAGACATGGAGGAGCCTATGCAGATAGGTCTCTCCAAACTGTCTCCTGAAGAAAGAACCAGGAGGCAAAATTCTGGTCTTTGTTTATACTGTGGAGGTAAGGGACATTTTGCCCGTAGTTGTCCGAACAAATCGGGAAACTTCCTGACCAAGTGAATTGTGAGGGGGTTCACTTTGGTCTGCAGCTCATCTCCTCAAATAACTCACTGTTAGTTCCTGCTAAAGTTTCCTTTGGCAGCCTCTGTTCCTCGGTCTCTGCTTTTGTGGACAGTGGAGCTGCAGGGAACTTTATGGATTTAACATGGGCCAAGGCCTTAGGTATTCCTCAGTTAACCTTGGGTAGGTGTGTCACCATGCATGGTTTAGATGAGAGTCCCTTGTCCAATGGGGTTATTTCTCTAGGTACACCTCCTGTTTTACTCTCGGTGGGAGCCCTGCATTCTGAAAAGATTGAGTTTTTCCTTACTCATTGTCCAGCAGTTCCTGTGGTTCTGGGTCACCCTTGGCTGGCCTTTCATAATCCCATCATTGATTGGCAGTCGGGGGAGATCTTACAATGGGGTACCATCTGTAATAAAGAATGTATTACGCTTCCTATCCGAGTAGCTGCCGCCGTTCCTGCACCCATTCCTGAGGAATATCAGGATTTTGTTGACGTGTTTTCCAAGGGCAATGCGGATATTCTGCCTCCCCATAGGCCTTACGATTGTGCCATTGAGCTAATTCCTGGTGCCACGTTGCCTAAAGGAAGGTTATATGCATTGTCTGGTCCTGAAACTGTGGCCATGAATGAGTATGTGAAAGAAAGCCTTGGGAAAGGTTTTATCAGGCCATCTAAATCCCCTTTAAGTGCAGGTTTCTTCTTCGTAGAGAAGAAGGATGGTTCACTCAGACCCTGCATTGACTTTAGAGCTTTGAATAAAATCTCAGTAAAGAATACTTACCCTCTGCCGCTGATCTCTGTCCTCTTTGATCAGCTACGTTCGGCTGTGATTTTTTCTAAGATTGACCTTAGAGGAGCATATAACCTCATCAGAATCAAGTCAGGGGATGAGTGGAAAACGGCATTCAGTACTCAATCAGGCCACTATGAGTATCTGGTTATGCCATTCGGCCTGTCAAACGCTCCGGCAGTTTTCCAGGATCTCATTAATGATGTGCTCCGTGAATTTCTTGGAAGATTCGTTGTAGTCTACTTAGACGATATTTTGATATATTCTGACTCTGTAGAACAACATGTTACCCAGGTGCGTCAGGTGCTAAAGAAATTACGTGAAAATCACCTATATGCCAAACTGGAGAAGTGTGAATTTCATGTCACGGAGGTATCCTTTTTAGGGTACATTATTTCCCCTCGGGGATTCCGTATGGAACCAAAGAAGCTCCAAGCCATCCTTAGTTGGGCGCAACCCACCAACTTAAAAGCAATTCAGCGCTTTTTAGGGTTTGCGAACTACTATAGAAGATTTATTCACTCTTTCTCTGACCTAGTTGCTCCCATTGTGGCACTTACTAAGAAGGGAGCAGATCCTACCAATTGGTCATGTGAAGCTGAGTTATCTTTTCAGGCCTTGAAACAAGCCTTTGTCTCAGCCCCTGTCCTTAGACATCCCAACCCAGAATTGCCTTTCATTGTTGAGGTTGATGCCTCGGAGGTTGGAGTTGGGGCTATCCTTTCTCAGAAGGATCCAGATTCCCTTGAATTACATCCTTGTGCCTTTATGTCCAGGAAATTCTCATCTGCAGAATCCAACTACGATGTTGGTAACCGGGAATTGCTGGCTATTAAATGGGCTTTCGAGGAGTGGAGGCATTGGCTTGAAGGAGCGACCCATACCATTTCAGTTTTGACTGATCACAAAAATCTTCAATACATTGAATCTGCTAAACGACTGAATGCCCGGCAGGCTCGTTGGGCTTTATTTTTTACTCGTTTCAAATTCATTATCACCTTCAGGCCAGGTTCCAAGAATACTAAGGCAGATGCCCTGTCACGCAGTTTTCTTCCAGTTCAAGACAATAGTCCTGTTACTCCCATACTTCCGTCTTCAGTCATTCGGGCAGGCCTCACACAGGATGTATTTACCCAGTTAAAGCTGCTTCAACATCAAGCTCCTGGAAATACTCCTGCTGGTCGTCTTTTTGTCCCTGAGTTTTTGAGAGCTACTGTTTTGGCGGAGTTTCATGATAGCAAGGTTGCCGGGCATCCGGGAATCGCTAAGACTTTGGAATTAGTCTCCCGCTCAGTATGGTGGCCTGGTCTTTCCAAAGACATTAAAGAGTTTGTTTTTTCTTGTCAGGTCTGTGCACAGCATAAAGTTCCCCGTTCTTTGCCTATAGGTCAACTTATGCCCTTGAATGTTCCCCTTAGGCCATGGTCGCATATCTCCATGGATTTTGTGGTGGACCTCCCTCTGTCAGCCGGATGCCGAGTCATATGGGTGGTAGTGGACCGTTTTAGCAAAATGGCCCATTTCATTGCTCTTCCCCGATTGCCATCTGCCCAGGGATTGGCAGTCTTGTTCCTCCGCCATGTTTTCAGACTCCATGGCTTACCCACTGATATTGTTTCTGATAGGGGTCCACAATTCATTGCACAATTTTGGAAGTCTTTTTGTGCTTCGTTAAAGATGAAATTATCTTTAACGTCCGGTTATCATCCCCAATCCAATGGGCAGACTGAGCGAGTTAACCAATCTCTAAAACAATATTTGCGTTTGTACTCGGCCAAACTCCAAAATGACTGGTCTGAGTTTCTTCCATTGGCGGAGTTTGCTTATAATAATGCCTGTCATTCCTCCACCAATGTGTCTCCATTTTTTGCAGTTTTTGGTTTTCACCCCAGAGCTAATTCATTTTTTCAACATTCCTCTGTCTCCTCTCTGGCCCTGACCTCTCATCTTAAACTTATTTGGAAAAAAGTGCACTTGGCTCTCAGAAAAGCAGCATTCCGGGAAAAAAGATTTTCTGACAGGCTCCGGCGGCCGTGCACTTTTAAAGTAGGAGACAGGGTGTGGTTGTCGACTCGCAACATTAAACTTCGACAAACCTCAGCCAGATTGGGTCCTAGATTTATTGGACCATTTCTCATTATCAAAAAAGTCAATCCAGTTGCTTTCCGGTTACGTTTACCAAAAACTTTACGGATCGGAAATACCTTCCATTGCTCATTACTGAAACCATATGTTTCGTCCAGTAGATTTCCTCGTAAAATATCTCAGGGGAGATCACCAATAAATGTACAGGGTCAGCAGGAGTTCTTGGTGGAGAAGGTTCTCGATTCCAAGTTGTCCCGGGGTCGGCTTTATTTTTTGGTACATTGGAGAGGTTATGGGCCAGAGGAAAGGTCTTGGGTCCTGGATGAGGATCTTCATGCCCCGAGGCTCAAAAGGGCATTTTTTCGAGAATTTCCTCAGAAACCCGGCTTTAGGGGTTCCTTGACCCCTCCTCAAGGGGGGGGTACTGTTAGGCGCCGGGGTCCGCTCGTCGGTGCGGCCCGGCGCCTAGCAACCAGGGACGCCGTGCGCGTACAGCCGCCGGCTCCCTGGCAACGCTAGACGCCGGGCGCACGGAGCCGCTCTGACCTTAGCAACGGGGACGCCACGTTCAGCCGCGTTCCCCGTTGCTGGGTCTGTCCTGATTACCTCATGGTGTGCTGGCCGTGCAGCATGCAAGCTGCACGGCATTTCAGTTGATTACCCTGTCTGGATTTTGATTGGAGGGTTCCTGAATAAAGGCACCCTCAGGACTCCTTACAGACGCCGGTGATAGCTTCCTGTTTGCCTGTGTCTGCTACAGAGAGTTTCCAGTCCTGCTCAATCCGGTTGTTCCTGTCCTCAGAGATCCTGTACTCGGAAGTTTGTCATCTGTTCCTGGAGTCTGACCGAGCACCTTTAACATCTTGTGGTGTTCGTGAGTCGCGGCTCAGCCGTGTGTTGCGGCTTGTCCGCTTACTGTTTATTATTTAGTTTACTTGTGTTCTGGAGCTTTTGCGGAGGATTCCGCTCCCACAGATCCACTCTGGTATCCAGCGGTGCTGGATAGGAGTAACGGATCAGGGGATCTTTGGTTGTCCTTTTCCCTGGCGGCTAGTCCGCACATACCTTTGGTTTAAGTTAGTTAGCTTGTAACCCCTGGCCTGGTTGCTTAGTCAGAGGGCCCCTTGTTATCACCCTGTCTCGGACTTCCCCTTGTCTCCCTTTAAGACCTGCGGGGGCATCGGGGTTGGGCAGACATAATCCGCCCTTCGAACGCGGCTGCCATGGGCTCAAGCAACCATAGTCTCGCAGGGGATTTCTGATAACACGGGCGAGACAACGGAGTTAGGGTGCCAGGGGTTACTAGGCTCTCCTGCTCCCACAACCAGCTTATTTTCCCTGTACTCAGACCTCTGCCATAAGATCTCCTCCGGTCTGGAGTACAGGAATCATAACAACAGGGGGCTGGGCAGCTTCAACCAAATGTTGCCTGATGGCAACAATGCTTTCTTTATGTGGAATCACAGTATAAAGTGACTGTATATTAAGAGTCACCAACCATATATCCCCCTCAGGTAGTAAAAAAATAAGAATTTACTCACCGGTAATTCTATTTCTCGTAGTCCGTAGTGGATGCTGGGAACTCCGTAAGGACCATAGGGAATAGACGGGCTCCGCAGGAGACTGGGCACTCTAAAGAAAAGATTAGGTACTATCTGGTGTGCACTGGCTCCTCCCTCTATGCCCCTCCTCCAGACCTCAGTTGGGGAAACTGTGCCCGGAAGAGCTGACATTACAAGGAAAGGATTTTTGGAATCCAGGGTAAGACTCATACCAGCCACACCAATCACACCGTACAACTTGTGATAACCTTACCCAGTTAACAGTATGAACAACAACTGAGCCTCACTCAACGGATGGCTCAGAACAATAACCCTTATTTAAGCAATAACTATATACACGTATTGCAGAAAGTCCGCACTTGGGACGGGCGCCCAGCATCCACTACGGACTACGAGAAATAGAATTACCGGTGAGTAAATTCTTATTTTCTCTGACGTCCTAGTGGATGCTGGGAACTCCGTAAGGACCATGGGGATTATACCAAAGCTCCCAAACGGGCGGGAGAGTGCGGATGACTCTGCAGCACCGAATGAGCAAACACAAGGTCCTCCTCAGCCACGGTATCAAACTTGTAGAACTGTGCAAAGGTGTTTGAACCCGACCAAGTAGCCGCTCGGCAAAGCTGTAAAGCCGAGACCCCTCGGGCAGCCGCCCAAGAAGAGTCCACCTTCCTTGTGGAATGGGCTTTTACTGATTTTGGATGCGGCAATCCAGCCGCAGAATGAGCCAGCTGAATCGTGCTATAGATCCAGTAAGCAATAGTTTGCTTTGAAGCAAGAGCACCCAGCTTGTTGGGTGCATGCAGGATAAACAGCGAGTCAGTCTTCCTGACTCCAGCCGTTCTGGAAATATATATTTTCAAAGCCCTGACTACGTCCAGCAACTTGGAGTCCTCCAAGTCCCGAGTAGCCGCAGGCACCACAATAGGTTGGTTCAAATGAAACGAAGATACCACCTTTGGGAGAAATTGGGGACGAGTCCTCAATTCTGCCCTGTCCATATGGAAGATCAGATATGGGCTTTTACATGACAAAGCCGCCAATTCCGACACATGCCTAGCCGATGCTAAGGCCAACAGCATGACCACTTTCCACGTGAGATACTTTAGTTCCACGGTCTTAAGTGGCTCAAACCAGTGGGATTTCAGGAAATCCAACACAACGTTAAGATCCCAGGGTGCCACTGGTGGCACAAAAGGGGGCTGAATATGCAGCACTCCCTTAACAAACGTCTGAACCTCAGGCAGTGAAGCCAGTTCTGTTTGAAAGAAAATGGATAGGGCCGAAATCTGGACCTTTATGGACCCCAATTTTAGGCCCATAGTCACCCCTGACTGTAGGAAGTGCAGGAAACGACTCAGCTGGAATTCCTCTGTAGGGGCCTTCCTGGCCTCACACCAAGCAACATATTTTCGCCATATACGGTGATAATGCTTTGCTGTCACGTCTTTCCTAGCCTTTATCAGCGTAGGAATAACTTCATCCGGAATGCCTTTTTCCGCTAGGATCCGGCGTTCAACCGCCATGCCGTCAAGTGCAGCTGCGGTAAGTCTTGGAACAGACAGGGCCCTTGTTGCAGCAGGTCCTGTCTGAGAGGCAGAGGCCATGGGTCCTCTGTGCGCATTTCTTGCAGTTCCGGGTACCAAGTCCTTCTTGGCCAATCCGGAACAATGAGTATTGTTCTTATTCCTCTCTTTCTTACTATTCTCAGCACCTTGGGTATGAGAGGAAGAGGAGGAAACACATATACCGACTGGTACACCCACGGTGTCACTAGGGCGTCCACAGCTATCGCCTGAGGGTCCCTTGACCTGGCGCAATATCTTTTTAGCTTTTTGTTGAGGCGGGACGCCATCATGTCCACCCGTGGCAGTTCCCATCGCTTTGCACTCTGTGTGAAGACTTCTTGATGAAGTCCCCACTCTCCCGGGTGGAGGTCGTGTCTGCTGAGGAAGTCTGCTTCCCAGTTGTCCACTCCCGGAATGAACACTGCTGACAGTGCTTGCACGTGATTCTCCGCCCACCGAAGAATCTTTGTGGCTTCCGCCATTGCCATCCTGCTTCTTGTGCCGCCCTGGCGGTTTACATGGGCGACCGCCGTGATGTTGTCTGACTGAATCAGCACTGGCCGGTTTCGAAGCAGGGGCTCCGCTTGACTCAGGGCATTGTAAATGGCCCTTAGTTCCAGTATATTTATGTGTAGAGAAGTCTCCAGACTTGACCACAGCCCTTGGAAGTTTCTTCCCTGAGTGACTGCCCCCCATCCTCGGAGGCTTGCATCCGTGGTCACCAGGACCCAGTCCTGTATGCCGAACCTGCGGCCCTCGAGAAGGTGAGCACTCTGAAGCCACCACAGAAGAGACACCCTGGCCCTTGGGGACAGGGTGATCAGCCGATGCATCTGAAGATGCGATCCGGACCACTTGCCCAACAGATCCCACTGAAAGATCCTTGCATGGAACCTGCCGAAGGGAATGGCTTCGTATGAAGCCACCATCTTTCCCAGGACTCGCGTGCAGTGATGCACCGATACCTGTTTTGGTTTCAGGAGGTCCCTGACCAGAGATGCTAATTCCTGGGCCTTCTCCACCTTCTTCTGTTCTGTGTCCAGAATCATGCCCAGGAAAAGCAGACGCGTCGTAGGAATCAGCTGCGACTTTGGAACATTCAGAATCCAGCCGTGCTGTTGCAACACTTCCTGAGAGAGTGCTACGCTGATCAACAACTGCTCCCTGGACCTCGCCTTTATGAGGAGATAGTCCAAGTACGGGATAATTATAACTCCCTTCTTTCATTTTGAACTTGAATTTCTTTATATAAGTGTTCAAGGATTTTAAATTCAGAATGGGTCCAACCGAACCATCCGGTTTCGGTACCACAAACATTGTGGAATAGTAATCCCTTCCCTGTTGAAGGAGGGGGACCCTGATAATCACTTGCTGGAGGTACAGCTTGTGAATTGCCGCCAGTACTACCTCCCTTTCCATGGGGGAAGCTGGCAAGGCTGATTTGAGGTAACGGCGGGGGGGAGTCGCTTCGAATTCCAGCTTGTATCCCTGAGATACAATTTGTACAGCCCAGAGATCCACCTGTGAGCGAACCCACTGGTTGCTGAAGTTTCGGAGACGCGCCCCCACCGCACCTGGCTCTGCCTGTGGAGCCCCAACGTCATGCGGTGGACTTAGTGGAAGCAGGGGAGGACTTTTGTTCCTGGGAACTGGCTGCATGGTGCAGCTTCTTACCTCTACCCCTGCCTCTGGCAAGAAAGGATGCGCCCCTGACCCTCTTGCCTTTCTGAGAACGAAAGGACTGCATTTGATAATACGGTGCTTTCTTAGGCTGTGAGGAAACCTGAGGCAAGAAAGTCGACTTTCCAGCTGTCGCTGTGGACACGTGGTCCGATAGACCGTCCCCAAACAATTCCTCACCCTTATAAGGCAAAACCTCCATGTGTTTTTTAGAATCAGCATCTCCTGTCCATTGCCGAGTCCATAAGACCCTCTTGGCAGAAATGGACATAGCATTAATTCTAGAGCCCAGCAGGCAAATGTCCCTCTGAGCATCCCGCATATATAAGACGACGTCTTTTATATGGCCCAGGGTTAGCAAAACAGTATCCCTGTCGAGGGAATCTATGTCGTCCGACAGATTATCTGTCCATGCTGCTACAGGACTACACATCCAGGCTGAAGCGATAGCAGGTCTCAGTAGAGTACCAGAGTGTGTATACACTGACTTCAGGATAGCTTCCTGCTTTCTACCCGCAGGCTCCTTTAGGGCGGCCGTATCCTGAGACGGCAGGGCCACCTTTTTACATAAGCGTGTCAGCGCCTTGTCCACCCTAGGGGATGTTTCCCAACGTAACCTGTCCGTTGGCAGGAAAGGGTACGCCATCAGTAACCTCTTAGAAATCACTAGTTTCTTATCAGGGGAACTCCACGCTTCTTCGCATAATTCATTTAATTCATCAGATGGGGGAAAAGTCACTGGCTGCTTTTTCTCCCCAAACATATAAACCCTATTGGTATTAACAGGGTTAATCTCAGAAATGTGTAATACATCTTTCATTGCAATAATCATGTATCGGATGGCCTTGGTCATTTTAGACTGTAAATGTGCCTCATCATCGTCGACACTGGAGTCGGACTCCGTGTCGACATCTGTGTCAACCATCTGAGATAGAGGGCGTTTATGAGCCCCTGACAGTTTCTGAGTCGCCTGGGCAGGCGCGGGCTGAGATCCCGGCTGTCCCAAGGCTGCAGCGTCATCAAACCTTTTATGTAAGGAGCTTACATTGTCGTTTAAGACCTTCCACATATCCATCCAATCAGGTGTCGGCCCCGACGGGGGTGACACCACACTTATCTGCCCTTGCTCCGCCTCCACATAACCCTCCTCATCAAACATGTCGACACAGCCGTACCGACACACCGAACACACACACAGGGAATGCTCAGACTGAGGACAGGACCCCACAAAGTCCTTTGGGGAGACAGAGAGAGAGTATGCCAGCACACACCACAGCGCTATATAACACAGGGATTTTCACTTATAATGAGTGATTACCCAATAGCTGCCTTATATGTTTTATTTGCGCCTAAATTTATGTGCCCCCCCTCTCTTTTTTACCCGTCTTGTACCTGGATACTGCAGGGGAGAGCCTGGGGAGCTGCTTCCAGCGGAGCTGTGAAGAGAAAATGGCGCTGGTGTGCTGAGGAAGAAGGCCCCGCCCCCTCAGTGGCGGGCTTCTGTCCCGCTTTCTGTGTAAAAAAATGGCGGGGGTTTTTACATATATACAGTGCCAGACTGTATATATGTATTTTTATTGCCAAAGGGTACTTCAACTGCTGCCCAGGGCGCCCCCTACCCCCCCAGCGCCCTGCACCCTACAGTGACCGGAGTGTGTAAGTGTGCTGGGAGCAATGGCGCACAGCTGCGGTGCTGTGCGCTACCTTAAATGAAGACAGGAGTCTTCTGCCGCCGATTTCGTCGTCTTCAAGCTTCTGTTCTTCTGGCTCTGTGAGGGGGACGGCGGCGCGGCTCCGGGAACGGACGATCGAGGACAGGTGCCTGTGTTCGAACCCTCTGGAGCTAATGGTGTCCAGTAGCCTAAGAAGCACAAGCTAGCTGCAAGCAGGTAGGTTTGCTTCTCTCCCCTTAGTCCCACGTAGCAGTGAGTCTGTTGCCAGCAGAAGCTCACTGAAAATAAAAAACCTAATAAATACTTTCTTTACTAGTAAGCTCAGGAGAGCCCACTAGGAGCACCCAGCTCTGGCCGGGCACAGATTCTAACTGAGGTCTGGAGGAGGGGCATAGAGGGAGGAGCCAGTGCACACCAGATAGTACCTAATATCTTTTCTTTAGAGTGCCCAATCTCCTGCGGAGCCCGTCTATTCCCCATGGTCCTTACGGAGTTCCCAGCATCCACTAGGACGTCAGAGAAATCTTTAATTTTATCAAGAAAATCTGTAGTATCTTTGATATAACTGGTGGTGTTAGACACTAGAGGTTGTAAAAATTGATCTACATATACTGCAAGATGCTGCAATAGAGACCCCCGGGCAGATATAATGGGTCTGCCCGCTGGGTCATCTAGCCGCTTGTGCACTTTCGGCAGTGTGTAGAGAATGGGGGTTATGGGATAATCAACTTTAAGATAGTTAGCTGTATCCACATCAATCCAGCCTGCCTGAAAGCCAAAATCAATAGTTTTATCAATGAGTGCTTTCATTTTATTAGTCGGATCACCATTTAATCGAACATAGGTGGCAGTATCGGCTATTTGGCGTCGAACCTCATGATCGTACTGTGCCCAATCTTGTATAACCACTGCCCCGCCCTTATCTGCGGGGCAAATGGTAATACAGGTTGAGTATCCCATATCCAAATATCCGAAATACGGAATATTCCGAAATACGGACTTTTTTGAGTGAGAGCGAGATAGTGAAACTTTTGTTTTTTGATGGCTCAATGTACACAAACTTTGTTTAATACACAATGTTATTAAAACTATTGTATTACATGACCTTCAGGCTGTGTGTATAAGGTGTATATGAAATATAAATGAATTGTGTGAATGTACACACACTTTGTTTAATGCACAATGTTATAAAAAATATTGGCTAAAATTACCTTCAGGCTGTGTGTATAAGGTGTATATGAAACATAAATGCATTCTGTGCTTAGATTTAGGTCCCATCCCCATGATATCTCACTATGGTATGCAGTTATTCCAAAATACGGAAAAATCCGATATCCAAAATACCTCTGGTCCCAAGCATTTTGGATAAGGGATACTCAACCTGTACTTTTATTATCCTTAAGTGATTTTTATGCACTCCTCTGGGAAGTGGATAAATTGTGATATCTCGGTCTCATATTGGTCATAGATTTTTTTTGTCCATTTCAGACATCCGTACAAAGGTCTTAATACTAGCGTTGTGGAATATAGGGTCATACTGACTCAGCTTCTCAAGTTTAGATGATACAGCCTGGGTTAGACTTTTATTATCACCAAATTGTTCCCTCAATCGCAATTTACGGCCAAACTTATAATTGTCTACAGTCCAATCAAATGGGTCATGTGTTGTAGTGGGAATAAATGATAAACCAAGTGATAAAACAGAAGATTCAGCTTCACTAAGTGTATGGGAGGAAAGATTAAATATCAAGCTTGGGTCTTGGGTTTTCGACCTCTCCTTCTTGTGGTGCCCACCCCTCCTCTGTTGGTTCCGGACCCACCCCTTCTTTGGAAGGGGGGGATACACATGGGTACCTGCCTCTAAAAAATAGAATAATGATAAAACAGAACCGTGGCTAGATCAACTGAAAAGTCAGATTGATGTGTATCAGCAGGAACTTTTACAGTTCAAGAGGAAAAAGTTAGAGACCATTAATACCGATTATAAACTACATACGGTCTATAGGTGGCTGACAGGCAATCAAAGGGAGACAGGTGGGAGGAGATTCTATTGTTTCTGTAGACAGAGAGATCCTATACAAGGAGGGATTTTTTCGGCACAATCGTCCTCTGATGGTGAGACTACTGACTCTAATGATGGGAGACTACAACGACAACATTTTTTAGAGGCAGGTACCCATGTGTATCCCCCCTTCCAAAGAAGCAGCGGGTCCAGAACCAACAGAGGAGGGGTGGGCACCACAAGAAGGAGAGGTCGAAAACCCAAGACCCAAGCTTCATATTTAATCTTTTCTCCCATACACTTAGTGAAGCTGAATCTTCTGTTTTATCACTTGGTTTATCATTTATTCCCACTACAACACATGACCCATTTGATTGGACTGTAGACAATTATAAGTTTGGCCGTAAATTGCGGTTGAGGGAACAATTTGGTGATAATAAAAGTCTAACCCAGGCTGTATCATCTAAACTTAAGAAGCCGAGTTAGTATGACTCTATATCCCACAAAGCTAGTATTAAGACATTTGTACGGATGTCTAAAATGGACAAAAAATCTATGACCAATATGAGACCGAGATATCACAATTTATCCACTTCCCAGATGAGTGCATTAAAATCACTTAAGGATAATAAAAGTATTACCATTTGCCCCGCGGATAAGGGCGGGACAGGGGTAATACAAGATTGGGCACAGTATGATCATGAGGTTCGATGCCAACTAGCCGATACTGCCACCTATGATCGAATAAATGGTGATCTGACTAATAAAATGAAAGCACTCATTGATAAAACTATTGATTTTGGCTTTCAGGCAGGCTGGATTGATGTGGATACAGCTAACTATCTTAAAGTTGATTATCCCATAACCCCCATTCTCTACACACTGCCCAAAGTGCACAAGCGGCTAGATGACCCACCGGGCAGACCCATTATATCTGCCCGGGGGTCTCTATTGCAGCCTCTTGCAGTATATGTAGATCAATTTTTACAACCTCTAGTCCTCTAGTGTCTAACACCACCAGTTATATCAAAGATACTACAGATTTTCTTGATAAAATTAAAGATTTTGTACTACCTGAGTGGGATATATGGTTGGTGACTCTTGATATACAGTCACTTTGTACTGTGATTCCACATAAAGAAGGCATTGTTGCCATCAGGCAACATCTGGTTGAAGCTGCCCATGTACAGCCCCCTGTTGAGTTTCTGACTAGCCGAATTGAATTGGTTTTAAAGCACAATTACTTAATGTATGGCTCAACATATTTTGCCCAAATAAATGGTACTGCTATTGGCTCAAATTTGGCGCCGACATATGTCAATTTATATATGGCCATGTATGAACGTAATTTTGTTTTCCAGCAGTATGGGCATAAATGCTTATTATATGTTAGATTAATCGATGATGTTTTTCTACTCTGGTCTGGCACTGGGGACGAAGTGACTAATATGATTAATTCTCTTAATACATTGGAAGAACCGATTAGATTCACGTATACCATGGATCTACAGTCGGTTAATTTTTTGAATGTTACTATATGGAGAGAGGGCTCAAAATTAAGTACCACGCTGTTTCGCAAACAGATAGATCAGAACACTTTGTTACAGGCTTCGAGCCAACACCCCCCTACTTTGAAAGAAAGTCTCCCGATTTCCCAATTTTTGAGGGTACTCCGAATAAATTCTTCGAATGAACTTGCTCGCATACAAATTGACGAAATTAAATCCAGGTTCTTGCAGAGAGGGTTCTCACCTAATACGCTGGAGAGGTGTATCAATAAAGCATATCATCGGTATAGACACCCTGTGGATAAAGTGTCTAAGAAGGCTCCTGAGAATCGAATGATACATGTGAGCACCTATGATCATACCTCACAGATTATGAAGAATATCTATGAATGACATTGGCCATTATTGACAACTGATCAAGTTTGAAACTACGTGGAGTTAAACCTCTGATGTGTGCCTATAGAAGGGGTCCTAATCTACGTCAGCTACTGATGCGCCCTACTATGCAGCCTACACATGGGTCCTCACATTGGCTATGCTCTGGAAGGACCGGCTGCTTTAAATGTAAGGGGTGCACTACATGCAACTCAATGATAAGTGGCAAAGAATTTCGCCATCCACATAATGGCACAAGAATACTTATTATGCATAACCTGATGTGCACTAGTGCTTTTGTGGTCTATCTAATTATCTGCCCCTGTGACCTCTATTATATTGGGATGACCAAGATATCATTCAGGGACAGAATGGCCAACCATAGATATTCCATTCGACAAGCAGTTGATGTTGGGGAAACTGACAAACCTGTGGCAAAGCATTTTCTCCGAGAAAATCACCAGGTTGCTTCATTATGGTGCATGGTCATTGATCATGTACCTGAACCCGTGAGGGGTGGTGATCGAGTTCTTACACTGAAGAAGTGTGAAGCACGGTGGATTTATAAACTTGATACTATCGCCCCACGTGGCCTTAATGAACACAATCCGTTGAACATCTTCATTCACTAGCTGAATGTGAAGGGGGAAGTTTTGTATTGGGAATCAGTTAGTGCTTCCTAATTTTTTTTCGTGAGAGGCACTCTGTTATTTTTTCTATTTTTTTCTATTCTTTGTTTGTTGTTCATCAATGATAGTTTTGTAGTGTGTATTTTTTAATGTGTTTATCACCTATTTGGTGGCCTGTGTTTTGGTCTCTGTCAGGTCCTCTTATTTAGCATATTTATACTGCCCAGCACATATGTATAGATATGCCCTATAAGGTACCAGTATGTCAGTGACTCATATACACAGACTATGCTAGTTCTAGCAATATGTCTATGATGTTGTTGCTATATTATTAACATGCATGCATTTACTGGACTACTAGTATGTGGTGGTCTGAAAGTTTATTTACAGTAGATGGAACGCATATTACGATAACAGTGACACACATAATGAATACTTCTGGGTATCGGCATTGGGCACTGATTTGTAATTGCACTATTTACTTAGTTACTGCTTAGACACTTGGGGCCATATGCAATTGCGGTCGAATTGCCGCAAATGTCAAAAAACGGGGCATTTTCGACAAAAAAAAATGATTCGACAATGCAATACAGTACTTTTCGACAAAAAAACGTCCGTTTCAGATTCGACTTTTTGCAATTCGACATTTGTCAAATTCGACATGTCTGCAATGGTAAAAATGCGGCTTTTTGACAAAAGTATATTCAATTGAAGAATGTCGATTCGACAACAGTGCTTTTTGACAGTCATTTCGTCAATTTCAGTCCGCCTCATTTTGCTGGCGTGATCTAATAAAAATGTTGAAAAACATGTTTTTGTGTGTGTTTTTTTTATTGCTAATAGCATATTTATTTATATAAGAAGGGATTATCTACTTGGTTTGTCTATTTAGGAGCCACAAGTATTATTTAATAGATTTTTTAAAAGAATATTTTTTTTTTTACTGATTAAAATAATATGGAGAGATCGGAGCATGTTTTTCAGTGGGAAGGGGTGGGAATGGGTTAAAAATCCTGAAAAAAAGTGTGTGGGGTCTCCCCTCCTAAGCATAACCAGCCTCGGGTTCTTTGAGCCGGTCCTGGTTGTAATAATACGGGGGGGGAATTACAGGGGATCCCCCATATTTTAACAACCAGCACCGGGCTCTGCATCCGGTCCTGGTGCCAAAAATATGGGGGACAAAAGACATAGGGGTCCCCCGTATTTTTCACACCAGCACCGGGTCCCTGCAGCCGTGGCATTAAATCCCCAACAAGTCACCCCTGGCCGGGGTACCCTGGAGGAGTGGGGACCCCTTAAATCAAGGGTTCCCACCCTCCAGCCACCCAAGAGCCAGGGGTGAAGCCCGAGGCAGTCCCCCCCATCCAAGGGCGGTGGATGGGAGGCTGACAGCCAAGTCTAAAAAAAAAGAATATTTTTTTTGTAGCAGAACTACAAGTCCCAGCAAGCCTCCCCCGCAAGCTGGTACTTGGAGAACCATAAGTACCAGCATGCAGGGGGAAAACGGGCCCGCTGGTACCTGTAGTTCTACTGCAAAAAAATACCCAAATAAAAACAGTACACACACACCGTGACAGTATAAATTTATTACATACATGTACACCGACACACACATACTTACCTATGTTGACACGAAGCAGTCGGTCCTCTTCACCAGTAGAATCCACGGGTTTCATGTAAATAAAATTATACTCACAAAAATCCTGTGTAGATCTGTCCTCTTCTGTTTGTAATCCACGTACTTGGCAAAATAATAAAATGCGAAACCCGATACACGCACTGAAAGGGGTCCCATGTTTACACATGGGACCCCTTTCCCCGACTGGCAGGACCCCCGTGACTGCTGTCAAAGGGGGTCCCTTCAGCCAATCAGGGAGCGCCACGTCGTGGCACTCTCCTGATTGGCTGTGCGCGTCTGAGCTGTTAGGCGGCGCATAGCGCATAGGCGCTCCATTATATTCAATGGTAAGAACTTTGCGGTCAGCGGTAGTCCGCGAGTAACCTCAACCGCTTACGCAAAGTTCCCACCATTGGATACAATGGAGCGCCTATGTGCTACATTGTATCTCGAGTGCGCCGCCTGACAGCTCAGACGCGCACAGCCAATCAGGAGAGTGCCACGATGTGGCGCTCCCTGATTGGCTGAAGGGACCCTCTTTGACAGCAGTTCACACAAACAGTTCACACAAAAAATCCTAATGAGTAATATAGAATAAGTTGCCAGACCACATTTAGTTCATTAGTACGAGACTCTTAAGTTAGCAAGTTCAGGTTCCGGTCGGCCGCATTGGCACCCGATGCGCTGGTGGATTGTTGCCCTGCTGAGCAAATCAGTTAATGAGCCTCTCCGACTGATTATGTATGGGAGAGTCTAGGATGAGGATATCCCTATTGATTTGCTGTCTTGCACACACCTTCGGCCTTAGTAGAGCCTCACTTCAAGCAGGTTTGGTAGCACTCTGGAAGCTTAGGAAGATATAGGGATGTCCAACAAATACGTGTCTGTGGAAATATCTTCATCCTGGACTCTCCTACTCATTAACCTATTTGCTCAACGGTGTCTGATGCCAGTGTGGCTGGCTGGTACCTGAACTTGCGAACTTTAAGAGATGATTTCCATATATGAGTCTTTTACTGATGAACTAAACGTGGACTTTTTACTTATCTGATATTATTTGACTGCAATATATATAATATACAGTATATGTGGCTTGTCTACTGGAGTAAGACACAAACTACAAATGTATATAGAAAGAAGGATTCTCCAGCAAGGGAAGAGAATAAGATGCAAATACAGTAGTTTTCTTTAGATGTATCGTGTACAGAGGCAGAACTCTGGGAGGCAACGGAGTCATCTGCCGCCGGGCTCCTGCTCTGAAGGGGGGCACTTCTCCTCCCATTCTGTGACACCATTGAAGTAAGTTAACTGATAGCTGTCGCTGTCTTTTCAGTGCCCGACTTCCTCACTGGTCCCTGCACCTTACAAATCACACTCTCTTTATTATACTGAATATACACATTTTACAAGTATCACACCCAGGATTAGGAACCACAACCTACTACACTGGAAGCTGACACCTTACTGATAAAGCTGTTTGCTCCTGTATAGGAAATATGAGAAGTTTAACTATATGAAGATACTTCTCTGGCAATTACACGTAACTTCATATAGTTAGCATTCTCATGCTTCCTCTACAGGAGCAAATAGCTCCATCAGTAAAGTGTCTGCTGTCAGTGTAACTGGTCATGGGTTCTAATCCTGGGTATGACTGCTAAGAAATGTGTGATTTAAAATAAAAGACAAATAAATGTATAAATACAGTACAGGTTGAGTATCCCATATCCAAATATTCCGAAATACGGAATATTCCGAAATATGGACTTTTTTGAGTGAGATAGTGAAACCTTTGTTTTTTGATGGCTCAATGTACACAAACTTTGTTTAATACACAAAGTTATTAATAATATTGTATTAAATGACCTTCAGGCTGTGTGTATAAGGTGTATATGAAACATAAATGAATTGTGTGAATGTAGACACACTTTGTTTAATGCACAAAGTTATAAAAAATAATGGCTAAAATTACCTTCAGGCTGTGTGTATAAGGTATATATGTAACATAAATGCATTCTGTGCTTAGATTTAGGTCCCATCACCATGATATCTCATTATGGTATGCAATTATTCCAAAATACGGAAAAATCCGCTATCCAAAATACCTCTGGTCCCAAGCATTTTGGATAAGGGATACTCAACCTGTATATACATTTTTTCAGAACACTCCATAAACACACACATACACACATATATACGCACAGTCATACATATATTTATCTTAATATAGGAAATAGGGGGGCACCAATATATATCTTGCCTCCAGGCAACAGTGACGAACTTACGCCACTGATTGTGTATATGATATTATACTGTAATTAGTAAGCAAAAGAGTGAATGTAATGGAGCTACCTCAAAATCCTTCCAGTGGGGCATTGAGAGATAAAAAAAAAATATAACACACAAAAATGTGTATAATTTACAATTTATTTTAGAAGTATAAAAATACTAATAAATTATATTCAAACTAAAATCTGCAGCTGTGTTAAAACCAGATAGTGGTCTGGTGAAAATCCAGAGGATGCAAAAAAATAAAAGATAACAGTGCAATGTGTGATCTAAAATGCAATCAGTAGTAGAAACATAGAATTTGACAGTAGATCACTTGGCCTATCTAGTCTACCCATGTACTGCACATCAGGGCTGTTTCTAGCCAGTTTGGCTCCCAGTGCGAGATTTAAAAATGCGCCCCCCCCCCCCCCCCCTTGACATAAAAAAATGCGCGCCCCCCCATAGATATAAAAAGTAAAAGGTATGCACGCGTCGAAGGCGCGCGCGCTCCCGGCAAAGGGGTGTGACCTCGCTAAAATGGGCGTGGACTCTGTAAAATGGGCATGACCTCATCAGAAAAGACTACCTTACAACCCAGTTTTTATTTATTTATTTATTATTTATTACCAGTTATTTATATAGCGCACACATATTCCGCAGCGTTTTTGACCTTGCACAGACAGATCACGGCGAGCACAGGAAAAAAATATATATATTACGCCATACACCGCAATGCCCTTGATACATTAAATCCCCATTTTACACGTTACGGCAGGCAAGAGTCCCCATTTTCCACATTACGGCAGGCAAGAGTCCCCATTTTACACAATACGGCAGGCAAGTGTCCCCATTTTCCACATTACGGCAGGCAAGTGTCCCCATTTTCCAAAATACAGCAGGCAAGTGTCCCCATTTTCCACATTTTGGCAGGCAAGAGCCCCCATTTTACACAATACGGCAGGCAACAGCCCCCATTTTACACAGTACGGCAGGCAAGAGCCCCCATTTTACACAATACGGCAGGCACGTGTCCCCATTTTACACAATACGGCAGGCAACAGCCCCCATTTTACGCAGTACGGCAGGCAAGAGCCCCCATTTTACACAATACGGCAGGCACGTGTCCCCATTTTACACAATACGGCAGGCACGTGTCCCCATTTTACACAGTACGGCAGGCAAGAGTCCACATTTTACACAGTACGGCAGGCACGTGTCCCCATTTTACACAATACGGCAGGCACGTGTCCCCATTTTACACAGTACGGCAGGCGAGTCCCCATTTTACACAATACGGCAGGCACGTGTCCCCATTTTACACAATACGGCAGACAAGAGTCCCCATTTTACACAGTACGGCAGGCACGTGTCCCCATTTTACACAGTACGGCAGGCACGTGTCCCCATTTTACACAGTGCGGCAGGCACGTGTCCCCATTTTACACAGTACGGCAGGCAGGTGTCCCCATTTTACACAGTAGGCAGGCACGTGTCCCCATTTTACACAGTACGGCAGGCACGTGTCCCCATTTTACACAGTACGGCAGGCACGTGTCCCCATTTTACACAGTACGGCAGGCACGTGTCCCCATTTTACACAGTACGGCAGGCGAGTCCCCACTTTACACAATACGGCAGGCACGTGTCCCCATTTTATACAGTACGGCAGGCAGGTGTCCCCATTTTACACAGTACGGCAGACACGTGTCCCCATTTTACACAGTACGGCAGGCACGTGTCCCCATTTTACACAATACGGCAGGCACGTGTCCCCATTTTACACAGTACGGCAGGCACGTGTCCCCATTTTACACAGTACGGCAGGCGAGTCCCCACTTTACACAATACGGCAGGCACGTGTCCCCATTTTACACAGTACGGCAGGCAGGTGTCCCCATTTTACACAGTACGGCAGACACGTGTCCCCATTTTACACAGTACGGCAGGCGAGTCCCCACTTTACACAATACGGCAGGCACGTGTCCCCATTTTACACAGTACGGCAGGCAGGTGTCCCCATTTTACACAGTACGGCAGGCGAGTCCCCATTTTACACAATACGGCAGGCAGGTGTCCCCATTTTACACAGTACGCAGGTAGGTGTCCCCATTTTACACAGTACGCAGACATGTGTCCCCATTTTACACAGTATGCAGGCAGGTGTCCCCATTTTACACAGTACGCAGGCAGGTGTCCCCATTTTACACTGTACGCAGGCAGGTGTCCCCATTTTACACAGTACGCAGGCAGGTGTCCCCATTTTACACAGTACGCAGACATGTGTCCCCATTTTACACAGTACGGCAGGCAGGTGTCCCCATTTTACACATTATAGTAGGCAAGTGTCCCCTTTGTATACATGGTGGCAGGTGGCACAGGGAGGGGGGAGAGAGAGAGAAAGAGAGAGAGAGGGAGAGAGAGAGGGAGAGGCTGACTTACAGTTGAAGCGGTTCTTACCGCTCTTCGGTGCCTCTCTCTCCTCTTCGTGGCACCGCCGGCTTGGTTGGCTCCCCCTCCTCCGTCCTCCCGAGTACCCAGCTCGGGGGGCGGGGTTTCGTGGAATGACGCGATTGCGTCGTGACGTCACGACGCAACGCGTCGTTCCGCGAAACTCCGCCCCCCGAGCTGGGTACTCGGGAGGACGGAGGAGGTGGGATTTTACACTACAGTGTTCTAGAAGTGCCGCGGCGGGCGCCCCGTGCGGTTGCACGGCTCGCCCGCCGCAAGAAACGGCACTGCTGCACATACACACTAAAGTTAATTATTTAAGTTTTTTGGGGAACCAAATAACCTACCAGTATATTTTTATCTTGTGGGAGGAAACTGGAGAACCCGAAAGAAACCCACTCAAGCACAGGGAGAATATACAAACTCCACACAGTTAGAACCATGGTTGGAATGGAACCCATGACCTTAGTGCTGTGAGTTAGTAATGCTAACCATTACACCGTCTGTACTGCTGTAATATTGTATATGCAAACAGTGTGAGATCACATAGATATGTTTAATATTATAATGAAAAGTAAATAAATAAATGCATATATCACCAACACATGTTGTTGAATATAAAAAGATATATGACCTAAATAAAAAATATGTGCTGATGGTGAATAATAGTTCTATTCACACTCACACTCTAGTTTGCAATATAAAGGTTAGTTACCTTGATACCTATATTAACTAGTGATGTGCACCGGAAAATTTTTGGGTTTTGTGTTTTGGTTTTGGATTCGGTTACGCGGCCGTGTTTTGGATTCGGACACGTTTTGGCAAAACCTCCCTGAAATTTTTTTGTCAGCTTAAATCATAGAATTTGGGGGTCATTTTGATCCCATAGTATTATTAATCTCAATAACCATAATTTCCACTCATTTCCAGTCTATTCTGAACACCTCACACCTCCCAATATTATTTTTAGTCCTAAAATTTGCACCGAGGTCGCTGGATGGCTAAGTTAAGCGACACAAGTGGCCGACACAAACACCTGGCCCATCTAGGAGTGGCACTGCAGTGTCAGACAGGATGGCAGATTTAAAAAATAGTCCCCAAACAGCACATGATGCAAAGAAAAAAAGAGGTGCAATGAGGTAACTCTGTGACTAAGCTAAGCAACACAAGTGGCCGACACAAACACCTGGCCCATCTAGGAGTGGCACTGCAGTGTCAGACAGGATGGCACTTAAAAAATAGTCCCCAAACAGCACATGATGCAAAGAAAAAAAGAGGTGCTATGAGGTAGCTGTGTGGCTAAGCTAAGCGACCCAAGTGGCCGACACAAACACCTGGACCATCTAGGAGTGACACTGCAGTGTCAGACAGGATGGTAGATTTAAAAAATAGCCCCCAAACAGCACATGATGCAAAGAAAAAAAGAGGTGCAATGAGGTAGCTGTGTGGCTAAGCTAACCGACCCAAGTGGCCGACACAAACACCTGGCCCATCTAGGAGTGGCACTGCAGTTTTCTAGCGAGAGGATGAGTGCTTCCATCCTCATGTGAATCTGAACCACTAGCCATGAACATAGGCCAGGGCCTCAGCCGTTCCTTTCCACTCCGTGTCTTAAATGGCATATTGGCAAGTTTACGCTTCTCATCAGACGCTTTTAACTTTGATTTTTGGGTCACTTTACTGAACATTTGTAGTATACTTGAGGACACAGAGGTAGAGCAGTGGACTACTGTACCGTACTGCTATATATATACTGGTGGTCACAGCAACATTCTGCACTGTCCTCTCCTACTATATACTGTGCACAACTAAAATGCAGCACAGGTATGGATGCATAGTATACTTGACGACACAGAGGTAGGTAGAGCAGTCGACTACTGTACCGTACTGCTATATATGTACTGGTGGTCACAGCAACATTCTGCACTGTCCCCTCCTACTATATACTGCGCACAACTAAAATGCAGCACAGGTATGGATGCATAGTATACTTGATGACACAGAGGTAGGTAGAGCAGTGGACTACTGTACCGTACTGCTATATATATATACTGGTGGTCACAGCAACATTCTGCACTGTCCCCTCCTACTATATACTGCGCACAACTAAAATGCAGCACAGGTATGGATGCATAGTATACTTGACGACACAGAGGTAGGTAGAGCAGTGGACTACTGTACCGTACTGCTATATATATATATATATATATACTGGTGGTCACAGCAACATTCTGCACTGTCCCCTGCTACTATATACTGTGCACAACTAAAATGCAGCACAGGTATGGATGCATAGTATACTTGACGACACAGAGGTAGGTAGAGCAGTGGACTACTGTACCGTACTGCTATATATATATATACTGGTGGTCATAGCAACATTCTGCACTGTCCCCTCCTACTATATACTACGCACAACTAAAATACAGCACAGGTATGGATGCATAGTATACTTGACGACAAAGAGGTAGGTAGAGCAGTGGACTACTTTACCGTACTGCTATATATATATATATATACTGGTGGTCACAGGTTGATGGAAGGCGGCACTCAGGAGACTTTCACAAATGTAGAAAAACGTGCTTTATTGTGCGTCTACGTTTCGGGAGTCGCACTCCCTTCCTCAGGACACAGCAAAACAAAGTGCCAAACAATGCAAATACAAATACTTAAATAACTTACCAGCCCCTGACTCATCAATCTCCAACACGGCCAGCGGCGTCCCGGTCCACGGAGCCGGCACTTCCGGATCCGGCTGTATCCGCCCCTCCAGAGTGACATCATTCCGTAGCCGGGCGACGCGGCTGCGGGGAGGGTACACGCAGACACTGAACGTCCGTTGTCATGGGGATGGATCCCTATGGTAACAAAACAACAATACAGATATAAAAGTGCCAACGTGACCGCGATCGTGAATGACAGTATATCAAATCATAGTGCATAAATGTTAGGATCTCCTGCTCTGTGCTGCCACATCGCCATGGCAACCGGGAGGCAAGTGTTAGCGAAGTAACCTGAGCGCAGCTGATACTCCGGTCTGGGTTTTTACTGAGCAGTGGTTACAGGCTCTGTGCACGGCAGGGAATCCGGCGCTGGTTTTGTGCTCACAGTCTGTGAGGTCTGAGTGGGGCGTGGACAGCACCTGCTATATAAACCATCCTCTCAGGCTAGGCAAATGCTGCTGAATCTTTGTTTGTTATTCAGTTCCAGAGAGTTAGCTAGTACTGTGTGACCTTGAATTTACTTGTTGCTTACTGCAAATAGGCCTTGGGATTCGGTACTTCATTCTGCCAATCCGGACCTAGCAGTAAGACTGGAGTCAGTTGTTTAACCTGCTCGGGTTCTTTTGCTATTCTGTGAACCCGGCAGGTTTGCGGCTGTACTCTCAGACCTGCTTGCTTAATCCTCCCTCACTGTGCAGGGCGTCCAGGTGTCAGTTTAGTGGCAGTAAGCTGAACCTGTGCCCTGCAAGTGGGGGTTAGGATTGTGGATACTCTCCTTGTGTCTATATTTCTATCTCTGACCAAGGAGTTTATTCCCACACCCGTTGGTAACCCTTTGGGGTTTTTCCTGTTGCTCTTAGCAACATAATTTCGGGTGCTCAACATGTTAAATCACTACATCTCGCTTCATTGTCCGCTCTAGTCCATCTGAGCATTCCTGACACTAGGGAGACGCCCAGTTCCTGAGCCTTTGGGCTTCTCCGTTCACTTTGTGTTTATTAGTTATTCCATCACCTTCTGTGTATGTTATGTTATACTGTCTGTGAGTTCGTTTGCTTCGCATCCCTCTCTGTTCATACACCGGTATACTCCTGTTAGCACTGGTGTGCGTAACATATTCAGCAGCCCTACTCCTGTTGAAATTTTGTGGGAATAAGGAGCATAACCCTCAAAATACTTTGCAACAAGTGGTCGATCAGGTGCAGGTCCTGACTCGACATTTTAATGAGATGTCCATTAAAATGAACACCCCGCAGGCCGCTAGCGGAGCTCCCGCAGCAGCAGTGGCAAGTTCAGGGGTAAAGGAGCCGAAAGTAAATCTCCCGGATCGTTTTTCTGGAGATCGCTCGCAGTTCTTTTGTTTCAAGGAGAGCTGTAAGCTATATTTCAGGCTTAGGCCCCAGTCATCTGGGTCGGAGATTCAGCGGGTGGGCATGGTGATTTCATTGCTACAAGGAGACCCACAGGTCTGGGCATATGGGTTGCAGCCTGACTGTCCGTCGCTTAAAAGTGTTGATGCTTTTTTTACGGCACTGGGCATTTTGTATGATGACCCTGACAAGATGGCTTCAGCCGAGGTTCAGATTACGGTCCTTAAGCAAGGGCGACGGCCAACTGAGGTTTATAGTACGGAGTTTCGGAGTTTGGCTCATGATACCCAGTGGAATGACCCAGCCCTGAGAAACCAGTACCGAAGGGGCCTTTCTGACCAGATAAAGGACCAACTGGTACAATATCCCTCGCCTGATAGCTTAGATCAGCTCATGCAGTTATCCATCCGGGTGGATAGACGGCTGAGAGAGTGTAGGCTTGAAAGGGAGACTGCAGTTTCCTTTTTTCCTAAGGGAACCTCAGACTCTGAGGAATTTTCCGAGGAGCATATGCTGATTGGGGCTACCCGCCTCTCCTCGCGTGAGAAGACGCGGAGGAGACAGCAAGGTTTGTGTTTGTACTGTGGGAATAAAGGTCATGTTGTAGTATCATGCCTAGAAAAGCCGGAAAACTTCAGGGCCTGAGGGTGATGGGAAATATCCTGTCAGGTCAGAAGTCAGAATTTCCCAAAAAGACTTTTCTCATTCCGGTGACTTTGGAGATCCTCGGCCAAACTGTCAAGACTGAGGCCTTTGTTGACAGTGGGGCCGATGGGGTTTTCATGGACTGTCAATTCGCCCTGGAACACTCTGTTCCCTCAGTACCTTTGGCATCAGAGATTGAGATCTGTGGGTTAAACGGGGAACCATTGTCCCAGGGTAAAATTACCTCCTGCACCAGCCAAATTCCTTTGTTTATTGGAGCCACACACTCTGAAAAACTGTCTTTCTATGTGACTGTCTGTTCTTTTGCCCCATTGGTTTTGGGGTTATCCTGGTTAAGGGCCCATAACCCTCAATTTGACTGGGTCTCTGGGGAGATTCTTAGTTGGGGTAGTGATTGTTTCTGGAGTTGCTTGAGCCTTCCAGTCAGGCTCTCGCAGCTAAGTTTGCCAGGATTGCCAGGATGTTATGCAGATTTTGCGGATGTGTTCTCCAAAAAAGTTGCGGAGGTACTACCTCCCCATCGCCCCTATGACTGTGCCATTGATTTGTTGCCGGATGCTAAGCTTCCCAAGAGCAGGTTGTACTCCCTGTCACGTCCTGAGACTCAGGCTATGGCAGAGTACATTCAGGAGAACTTGGCTAAGGGATTTATCAGACCCTCACAGTCCCCAGTTGGGTCGGGGTTCTTCTTCGTGGGTAAAAAGGACGGTTCGTTGCGACCCTGCATCGACTTCAGGGAATTGAACCGTATCACGATTAAAAACTCGTACCCACTGCCTCTCATTTCGGTTTTGTTTGACCAGCTTCGTACTGCCACCATTTTTTCTAAGATTGACCTACGCGGTGCCTACAATCTAATCCGAATAAGAGAGGGGGATGAATGGAAGACTGCCTTTAATACCCACTCAGGGCATTATGAATATTTGGTGATGCCTTTTGGGCTCTCTAATGCCCCGGCAGTCTTCCAGGAATTCATGTACGATGTGCTCAGGGACTATTTGGATAGATTCTTAGTTGTTTATCTAGATGACATCCTAATCTTCTCCCATTCCCTGGAGGAACATCGGAAGCATGTACGCTTAGTCCTCCAGAAACTCAGAGACCACCAGCTTTGGGCGAAGCTGGAGAAGTGCGAATTTGAAGTCCAGCAAATCGCATTTCTAGGGTATATTATCTCCTCAGAAGGTTTCCAAATGGATGGTTCTAAGGTACAGGCAGTCCTGGATTGGGTGCAGCCCACTAGTTTGAAGGCGCTTCAGTGTTTTCTGGGCTTTGCGAATTTTTATAGACGATTTATCGCTGGATTTTCGTCTATAGTTGCCCCCTTGGTGGCACTCACTAAGAAAGGGGCGGATGTTGCTCACTGGTCTTGTGAGGCCAAAGCGGCCTTTGCCCGTCTCAAAAGGGCATTTGTCTCGGCCAAAGTGCTGCGACACCCAGATCCAGAGCGTCCTTTTGTGGTAGAAGTGGATGCCTCTGAGATAGGTATTGGGGCAGTGCTCTCTCAGATGGGGGTGTCTGATAATCGCCTTCATCCCTGTGCTTACTTTTCCCATAAATTTTCGTCTGCCGAGATGAATTATGATGTGGGTAACCGGGAATTGTTGGCTATAAAGGATGCACTCGGGGAGTGGAGACACTGGCTTGAGGGGGCTAAGTTTTTGGTCTCAATTCTCACCGACCATAAGAATCTGGCATATTTAGAGTCAGCGAAGCGGCTCAATGCCAGGCAGGCACGATGGGCTTTGTTTTTTGCTCGCTTTAATTTTTTGATAACATATCGCCCTGGGTCAAAAAACATCAAGGCTGATGCGCTCTCGCGGAGTTTTGCTCCAGTCCAAGAGACCACCGAGGAGCCATTGCCCATTGTGTCCCCATCATGTATTAAAGTGGGCATTACCCAGGACCTCTTGTCATTAGTCCTTAGAGCACAGGAGCAGGCTCCTCCAGACCTTCCGGTAGGTCTCTTGTTTGTGCCTCCTAGGTTAAGACAGCGAGTGTTCCTGGAATTCCATGCCAAGAGGTCGGCAGGGCATCCGGGTATTGCCAGAACTCGGGAGTTGCTGTCTAGGGCGGTGTGGTGGCCCTCGGTGGCTAGGGATGTGGATCAGTGGGTTCGGGCATGTGACGTTTGTGCCCGAAATAAAACTCCTAGAGGGGTTCCTGTCGGCCCATTACATCCACTCTCTATTCCATCTAAGCCATGGACCCACATTTCCATGGATTTTGTGGTGGACTTGCCCAAATCCTCGGGGATGACAGCCATTTGGGTTGTCGTTGACAGGTTTTCGAAGATGGCGCATTTCGTTCCACTGGTTGGGTTGCCATCGGCGAGACGCCTGTCTGAGTTATTTATGCAGCATGTTGTGCGCCTCCACGGGTTGCCACTTGATGTGGTCTCTGACCGTGGATCCCAGTTTGTGGCCAAATTCTGGAGGGCATTTTGTTCTGATCTCCAGATTTCTGTGAGCTTGTCGTCAGGCTACCATCCACAGTCTAATGGGCAGACTGAGAGGGTGAACCAGTCTTTGGAGCAGTTCCTCAGGTGTTATGTCTCCAAGTGTCATACTGACTGGGTTGCTCATCTGTCCATGGCGGAGTTTGCCTATAACAACGCGGCTCACTCTGCTACAGGGATCTCTCCCTTCCTTTGTGTGTATGGGCATCATCCTAAGGCCAATTCTTTTGACCCCCTGGATTCCACACCTGGTGGTTCCTCTGTGGTTTCGGCCCTTCGGGGCATTTGGAGGAAAGTGAAGAAAGCCCTTGTGTCTGTGTCATTAGTGACCAAAAGGGTTTTTGATAAGCGGAGAAGACCCTGCAGCTTCAAATTAGGAGACTTCGTCTGGTTGTCCACCAAGAATTTGAAGTTGAGAGAGCCATCTCATAAATTAGGCCCCCGGTTCATCGGCCCTTATAAGATCACCTAGGTTATCAATCCGGTGGCATTTCAGTTAGATCTGCCCCGTTCATTGGGTATCAATAAAACATTTCATTGTTCCCTTTTAAAACTGGCGGTTAGTAATCCTTCTTCCAGTGGAAGACCTTCTCCTCTTCTGATACGGGGTCAGAGGGAGTTTGTGGTTGAAAGGGTTCTTGACTCCAAGATGGTTCGGGGTCGGCTGTCATTTTTGGTGCACTGGAAGGGGTATGGCCCGGAAGAGCGGTCGTGGGTGCGCAGTTGTGATCTTCATGCCCCCAGACTGATACGCTCTTTCTTCTCGCAGTTCCCCGATAAACTCGGTGGTAAGGGTTCTTTGACCCCTCGTCAACCGGGAGGCAAGTGTTAGCGAAGTAACTCAGCTGATACTCCGGTCCGGGTTTTTACTGTGCAGTGGTTACAGGCTCTGTGCACGGCAGGGAATCCGGCGCTGGTTTTGTGCTCACAGTCTGTGAGGTCTGAGTGGGGCGTGGACAGCACCTGCTATATAAACCATCCTCTCAGGCTAGGCAAATGCTGCTGAATCTTTGTTTGTTAGTCAGTTCCAGAGAGTTAGCTAGTACTGTGTGACCTTGAATTTACTTGTTGCTTACTGCAAATAGGACTTGGGATTCGGTACTTCATTCTGCCAATCCGGACCTATCAGTAAGACTGGAGTCAGTTGTTTAACCTGCTCGGGTTCTTTTGCTATTCTGTGAACCCAGCAGGTTTGCGGCTGTACTCTCAGACCTGCTTGCTTAATCCTCCCTCACTGTGCAGGGCGTCCAGGTGTCAGTTTAGTGGCAGTAAGCTGAACCTGTGCCCTGCAAGTGGGGGTTAGGATTGTGGATACTCTCCTTGTGTCTATATTTCTATCTCTGACCAAGGAGTTTATTCCCACACCCGTTGGTAACCCTTTGGGGTTTTTCCTGTTGCTCTTAGCAACATCATTTCGGGTGCTCCACATGTTAAATCACTACATCTCGCTTCATTGTCCGCTCTATTCCATCTGAGCTTTCCTGACACTAGGGAGACACCCACTTCCTGAGCCTTTGGGCTTCTCCGTTCACTTTGTGTTTATTAGTTATTCCATCACCTTCTGTGTATGTTATGTTATGTTATGTTATGTTATACTGTCTGTGAGTTCGTTTGCTTCGCATCCCTCTCTGTTCATACACCGGTATACTCCTGTTAGCACTGGTGTGCGTAACAATAAAACACACATTGCTGACACAATGAGTGAAATCTAAAAGATCAAAAGTGAATAAGAACAAACAATCATATATATATATATAATATTAAGATGATATTTAAAACACGGCACATTACTGCTGATGTTGATGTGCATGACTCATCATCACACAGAACGTATTAGAAGAGCAAAAAGCGGCCACCATAACCCCTATACTTAATGTGCCCCCTCAGTGAGAAACTGTCTCGCTGAGGGACTAAAGGCACAAGGTCTAAGGAGCTAGAATGTAAAGTTGTTTAACATGCTCACATCAATTTAATGTGATCTTTTAATATGCTACCTGCTGCTTATGACATGCAGATAGATTGTTTTGTCCAGTTTAACACCACTCGGCCTTTTCTCTCATAAAAAGCTACTCAGGCTTAAATATTCATTTAAACCGCACGGATGGATCGTGTCTAACTTATGGATCCATCTCGCCTCTAGTTGCAGCAGTTTTTTGGCTCGATTACCCCCTCGCACTGAATCAGGGACCTTGTCCACTATTTTGTAACGTACTAAAGCAAGATTGTGGCGCTTCTGTGCAAAGTGGCGTGCCACAGGTTGATTACTGCTACCTGATGTTAATGCTGCCCTAATCACAGACCTATGTTGGGCCATCCGTTCTTTAAATAGACACTGCGTCTTCCCCACGTAGTACAGACTGCAGGGGCACATCAACACATAGATTACAAATGTTGAATTACATGTTAATGGTTTATGAATTCTCAACTTTTTCCCAGTATGGGGATGTGAAATGAAATCCCCCGTCAGCATATAACTGCACGTAGTGCAGCCCAGGCACTTAAAGCAACCTGCCTTGTATGTCAAAAAAATGTGTCGTGGGCTGCATCTTTGTAAATTCTGTGACATCATTCTTGACCACCTGGTCTTTAATGTTGGAACCACGGGTGTAGCAGGGCATGATTTTGCTATGTTTTAAACTGGGTAAATTAGGGTCGGAAGTGATCATGGGCCATAACTGTTTGACTTTTTTATTGGTCCTTCTGCTGGTGGTATTGAATTGGTTTACCCAAGCAATCTTGGGGTCAGAGGTTGTGGGCTGTTTAACCTGTAATAATTCATGTCTGTTCTTAGATTTGTCCCTTGCACATGCTTGCTTCAGGAGGCCTGCCGGATAGCCCCTTTACAAAAATCTGCAGGTCATGGCTTCTAATTGATCCTCCAATCCATCAGGGGCGCTGGTAATTCTGGACACCCTGAGGTACTGGAAGTATCGTAGGCCTTGTATTAAAGCTGGAGGATGAAAGCTGTCATATCGGAGAAGTGTGTTACGGTCAGTGGGTTTGGAATATAGTGTGGTTTGCAGCTCACCATCTCGTATCAAGATCTTGGTATCTAAAAAGCAGATTTCAGACCTGTGGGTGGACAGTGTGAGTTTAATTGGACTGGGAGAGCTGTCGTGTTTCTCTACTAACCTACCCAGGGATCCCTCATCCCCAGTCCACAGCAGCAGGAGATCGTCTATATATCGCGTATAAAAAGCGATGGATTTTGCGATCTCTACATCCTCAAAAAACACTTGTTTCTCCACCTCTCACATGTATGTATTGGCTAGCGATGGGGCCACCTCTGACCCCATCGCACAGCCGGTCTTCTGAAGGAAAAACCTGCCATTGAACAAAAAGTAATTATGACTAAGGGTGTAATCCAGCAAATTAATACACATACACATTTGAAAGATACGAGCATGTTGTTGAGGCAGTTTGCACAATTAGGGCCCATCCAAGCAGGCACGGTGCAGGCCACGCTGGATGTGGCCAGCCTATATACTTGCATCCCACACCAGGCT